>NW_015408472.1:0-2211 GCF_001527695.2 Protobothrops mucrosquamatus
TTATTATTATTATTATTATTATTATTATTATTATTATTATTATTATTATTATTATTATTATTATTATTATTATTATTATTATTAACCTTGCAGGGAAGACAAGAGTCAGCAGGTTGGAAAGGAAAACAGGGCTCCCGTGTGCACCGATACAGATAGTCCTCGACTTACGAGCCCAACATTTCTGCTGCCCAAGCGAGACTGTTGTTAAGGGAGTTTCCGTCCCACCCTTTACGACTTTTCTTTGCCACGGCCGTTAAGTGAATCACTGCAGTCGTTAAGGTAGTAACACAGTCGTTAAGCGAATCCGGCTCCCCCCGTTGACTTGACTGATCAGATGGTCATAAAAGGGGATCGTGTGACCCCCGGGGACGCGGTGACCGTCATAAATAGGAGTCAAGTGTCTGAATTTTGATCACATGACCCTGGGGATGCTGCAACGGTCGTAAGAGGGAGGAGTCATTTTTTTCAGTGCTGTCGTAACCTCCAATGATCACGAAACAACCAGTTGTAAATTGAGGATTATCTGAATAATAGACTGAAGCCCTTTGTCTTTGTATTATCTTTCACTGTTGTTAAATTTCTAATAAGAAAGTATTTTTTTTAAAAAAAAACAATGCTGAAGGACATAGGGGATTAGGTAAGGATGTTATAAGGGAACATGTACAATGATACATAATACACCATAAGATAAGATAGATATGATAACCTTTATTATCATTTTTTTACTGTCAGTACACTGGCCCACATTAAAAATGAAATTCTGTAGCTTGCTCTCAAAAGGAAGTATATATATCTACCCATACACAACACACATATACAGTACATGTGCTATACACACACACACACACACACACACACACAAACATATATATATATATATACCTACACCCATATATAATAATAATAATAAAGTTGGAAGGGATCTTGGAGGTCATCTAGTCCAACCCCCTGCTCAGACAAATGGCTGTCCAGTCTCTACTTAAAAATTTCCAGTGTTGGAGCATCCACAACTTCTGGAGGCAAGCAGTTCCACTGGTTAATTGTCCTCACTGTTAGGAAGTTTCTCCTTAATCCCAGGTTGCTTCTCTCCTTGATGAGTTTCCATCCGTTGCTTCTTGTCCTGCCTTCAGGCGCTTTGGAGAATAGCTTGACTCCCTCTTCTTTGGGGCAGACCCTGAGATATTGGAAGACTGCTATCATGTCCCCCCTCGTCCTTCTCTTCATTAAACTAGACATACCCAATTCCAGCAACCGTTCCTTGTATGTTTTAGCCTCCAGTCCCCTGATCCTCTTTGTTGCTCTTCTCTGCACTCTTTCTAGAGTCTCAGTGTCTTTTTTACATCATGGTGACCAAAACTGGATGCAGGATTCCAAGTGTGGCTTTACCAAGGCCTTGTAAAGTGGTATTAATACTTCACGTGATCTTCATTCTATCCCTCTGTTAATGCAGCCCAGCACTGTGTTGGCCTTTTTGGCAGCTGCACACATACACACACACACACACACACACACACACACACACACACGTGTGTGTATGTTTGTGTGTGTGTGTGTATAAACACATATAAAATTAATCACTGTCCATCATGAATACATAACGGAAGGAGGAAGCTTGAGAGTTCACAAGGTTAATACTTTATGGAACAAAACTGGGACTGGATCGGGATGTTCTGCTTCGGGTACCACGAAGCCCCCTCCTCCCAGAAGGTAACAAAGAAAATAGGTTGTGGGGAGGATGTGTCGTGTCCCAGGCAGTCCTGAGGACCCTGTTCAAGTGTCACTTATATGCCACATCCTGGATGGAAGGGCCAATAATCTTTTCTGCTGTCCTCACCACTCTCTGCACTGCCTTCCTATCCAAAGCAGCGATGCTTCCAAACCAGATAATACATAATACACAATAGAACACAATAGAATACAATGAATAGAATAGAATAGAATAGAATAGAATAGAATAGAATAGAATAGAATACAATACAATACAATACAATACAATACAATACAGTACAAATATTTTCACACTACCAGCAGAAACCAAGGCAAAAGTGCTCGCAACCCTGAATTGCCACCTATCCAGCTGGCACAAGGCCACATTATTTGATGGATTACCTGCAGGGCAATCTGCTAGATTATCTCTGATTGTCTCTATTAGACACCGTGTTTTTCAACTTTGACAATGCTGGGAATTGAAGTCCAGGCCTCGTAAAGCTG
>NW_015408473.1:0-2211 GCF_001527695.2 Protobothrops mucrosquamatus
GGCGGAAGGTTAAGAGATCCGGAATCGTCCGGATCTCGGGGGGTAGTTCGTTCCAGAGGGTGGGGGCACCCACAGAGAAGGCCCTCCCCCTGGGGGTCGCCAGCCGACATTGCTTGGCCGACGGCACCCTGAGGAGGCCCGCTCTGTGGGAGCGTACCGGCCTGTGGGAGGGAATCTGCGGCAGGAGGCGGTCTCGGAGGTAACCAGGCCCTGCCTTATGACTACTTCACTTAGTGACAAAAATTCCAGTCCCAGCATGGTTGTAAGATGAAGTCTTCCTGTACTTAAATTGAAAGGGAATATAGTGATGAGTGTGTATGTATATCACAGTGATGGCGAACCTTTTAGAGACCGAGTGCCCAAAAACTGGCCCCGGCCCTGCTTCTCCCCCGGCCCCCGGCCCGCCTGCCCGCAGGGCCACTCACCGCCTCCACGGCCCGCCACAGATCACCCAGGCAGCCCAGCAGTGCCATGGCGGCCACACCCTCTGCCCACACCCCACAGCATCAACTGTGCACGATGGGGCGTGAAGGCAGATTCTTGTCTACGCTGCCTGGCTGCCATGTCCTTGGCTGTGCTGCTACGCATGGACCACTCTCGGGGGTGACTCTCCTCCAGGGGGGCTTCTGGTGAGGAGGGGATCACGGGGGGAGGCGAGACTGGGTCAACGGCACGTGTGCCCACAGAGAAGGGCTCCGAGTGCCACCTCTGGCACGTGTGCCATAGGTTCACGACCACTGGTATATCAGATGAAAGAATGAAAGTTCAGCTGGAATTAGAAAGCTATTTGGAGAGCCCATTTTGCAGGCACTCCTTTCTTATTATGTTTTCAGAATGCTAAAAGTAGCACTTCCCACCATTGTATGGTGGGCAACTGATGAACACTGTCAAATAGACATAAGGTACATTTTCCACTGAGTTGACCATCTGGACATGTACCTGGGGTTTTGTTCTTGTCTTTTTCTGGGACGCACTTCCAACTTCGCATGCTTACCTATAGTCCTGAGATTTCCTCGAAGTCTCCCATCCAAATATTCACCAGGTCTGACACTATTTAGCCTTTTTGAAGACAGAATTTAAGTTAACCGTGAGAAGGATTCTTTCATTTCCTTTTTTTTTCCTTCTTCTTTCTCTGAAAAACATATTTGCTTAATAACATTCAAACATTCTTGCTTTGCTTCCTCTTTTCTGTGTATGATAGCAGAACTGATATAATTAACCCTGCCTTTTTCTCTAGCTGACTAGGAACAGCAGATTATCCAGATTTCTTCATCAGAAAGGCAGCCAATGCATGCAACTTTATGATATGCTGGTCACAACAGAACCTCAGTCATGGCTTAGCTACTTCCTCCAAAGCTACATGCAAGGGAGTGAGAAGAAAGCTGAGGCAGAAAAAACCCTCTGGGAAAGCAGATGTGCTGTTTTTTCCCACCTCTGGATTTAAACATTTGGATAGAAAGAACCTTTTGATAGCAGAAAGAATACGTGTACAGAGGAACACTGAAATCAACAGGACAACTTTTATATTCTGCAGGATGGGCCATCCATTAAACAAAATAAAAATACTGTATGTCATATTTAGAAAATAATATGGTATAGGAAAGCTTGAGTTACTTCAGTCTGTCTATAATTTAGAAAGTATTCATTCATATAATTCCTGTATGTTTTTTTTTACCATCCAACCCAATTGTTTTTTGTTTTTTTTTAATTTATATAGCTGCCTATCTCACAAGCAAGCTACTCTGGGCAGCATGCGACAAAATAAATCATAAAATCATTATCAATAAAGATTAAAATACTAAACACTATAAATAGCTAAAACAAAGTTAACAGATGAGGATGTTAATAGTAATGTTAAGAAGAGACTGGACAGCTATTTGTCTGAAATGGTACAGGGTTTCCTGCCTGAGCAGGGGGTTGGTCTAGATGACCTCCAAGGTCCCTTCCAACTTTATTATTATTATTATTATTATTATTATTATTATTATTATTATTATTATTATTATTATTATTACTACTACTACTACTACTACTATTATTACTATTATTATATTATTGTAATTGAAGTGCCTCTCCCCAATGATGGAGGAGACTGAAGTGATTAGTCAGAAAGAACATTAGTCTTTATTTAGTACTTTGTTATTTTCTATTATCTGCTTTTCCAGACGTTGAAAAATGTTACATTAGTTACAGAATGACAGAGTTTGAAGG
>NW_015408474.1:0-2211 GCF_001527695.2 Protobothrops mucrosquamatus
ACCCATGTTCTTCCCTCTTGGCTTGTCTCGAGGTTTAATACATCTGACTCAACCGCTCCTGGTTATTATTTTCTTCGGCCGATGAGTCAAGATTCGTACGAAATGAAGCTCTTGTTTCATTTGTTATAAAGTGTAATAATGCTGTTGTCATAGTTCCCACATCATGCACCATAAAACTCTGCAGGGATATTCTGTTCAACCATGTTCAGCTTTGCAATCTGAAGCTTCATCAACAAGAAAAGAGATGGCAGGCCCTAACCCAGGGGTCGGCAACCTTAAATGCTCAAAGAGCCACTTGGACCCCTTTCCCAGAGAAAAGAAAACACTGGAAGCCACAAAACTTGCAGGTGCGCATGGTGGGGGGGAGCTTGATTGAAGAGTTTAATTAAAAAGAAATAGAGGCTGCTATGCATGAGTTCTCTCTCCCTCCCTCTCTCTCTCTCTCTCTCTGATCTTCTGCTCACCTGGCAAGCTGGCTTCACGCTGTTTTCACGCTGTTCTCTGACAAGCTGACATACATTCTTATTGGGCTGGCTCTCTCCTGCCCTTGGTCTGCCAGTCCTCTTCCCCCAGTGTGTGTGTGTGTGTGTGTGAGAGAGAGAGAAAGAGAGGGGGGGGAGAGCTGCTGCTTCCTGCTGAGACACAGCAAAGGCAGGAGCCCCACCCAATAAGCTTGCCAGCTTGTCCGAGAACAGCGTGAGGCCACTCTTTTTACACACACACGCACATGCACACAGAGAGAGAGAGAGAAGGGAAGCACAAGTTCCTCTCTCTGTCTCTCTCTATCTCTCTGCAAATGGCAGAGTAGGGTCGGAGCCACAGGAGAAGGCTCAAAGAGTCACATGTGGCTCCGGAGCCGCGGGTTGCCAACCCGTGATTTAGGGGCTCAATTCTTCCCTTGTCTAGGTAGAGAGATTATCAAGCACCTTGAAATAGCAATGAAGCAACAAGCCGTTCATCTAATCTTAAACTGAGAAGCTTTCAGCCAGAATCCCAAAGGTGCTTTTTCAAAAGGCAAGTGGATTTTCTCCATTTTTCCTTGACGACGTTTCGCTTCTCATCCAAGAAGCTTCTTCAATCCTGACCGAATTCGGATTCCGTCAAGCTGAGGAAGCTTCTTGAGTCGGTCAGAACCGAAGAAGTTTCTTGGATGAGAAGCGAAACGTCGTCAAGGAAAAACGGAGAAAATCCACTTGCCTTTTGAAAAAGCACCTTTGGGATTCTGGCTGAAAGCTTCTCAGTTTAAGATTAGATGAACGGCTTGTTGCTTCATTGCTATTTCAAGGTGCTTGATAATCTCTCTACCTAGACAAGGGAAGAATTGAGCCCCTAAATCACGGGTTGGCAACCCGCGGCTCCGGAGCCACATGTGACTCTTTGAGCCTTCTCCTGTGGCTCCGACCCTACTCTGCCATTTGCAGAGAGATAGAGAGAGACAGAGAGAGGAACTTGTGCTTCCCTTCTCTCTCTCTCTCTGTGTGCATGTGCGTGTGTGTGTAAAAAGAGTGGCCTCACGCTGTTCTCGGACAAGCTGGCAAGCTTATTGGGTGGGGCTCCTGCCTTTGCTGTGTCTCAGCAGGAAGCAGCAGCTCTCCCCCCCCTCTCTTTCTCTCTCTCTCACACACACACACACACACACTGGGGGAAGAGGACTGGCAGACCAAGGGCAGGAGAGAGCCAGCCCAATAAGAATGTATGTCAGCTTGTCAGAGAACAGCGTGAAAACAGCGTGAAGCCAGCTTGCCAGGTGAGCAGAAGATCAGAGAGAGAGAGAGAGAGAGGGAGGGAGAGAGAACTCATGCATAGCAGCCTCTATTTCTTTTTAATTAAACTCTTCAATCAAGCTCCCCCCCACCATGCGCACCTGCAAGTTTTGTGGCTTCCAGTGTTTTCTTTTCTCTGGGAAAGGGGTCCAAGTGGCTCTTTGAGCATTTAAGGTTGCCGACCCCTGGGTTAGGGCCTGCCATCTCTTTTCTTGTTGATGAAGCTTCAGATTGCAAAGCTGAACATGGTTGAACAGAATATCCCTGCAGAGTTTTATGGTGCATGATGTGGGAACTATGACAACAGCATTATTACACTTTATAACAAATGAAACAAGAGCTTCATTTCGTACGAATCTTGACTCATCGGCCGAAGAAAATAATAACCAGGAGCGGTTGAGTCAGATGTATTAAACCTCGAGACAAGCCAAGAGGGAAGAACATGGGT
>NW_015408475.1:0-2211 GCF_001527695.2 Protobothrops mucrosquamatus
CCAGGTTGAATATATTTAAGCTTGAATTGGATTATTTTAAATATGCTATGCTATTTGAGGGAAAAAGAGAGGGAATATTTGATGTATTGATTGAACTATGTATATATGTTTTGTTTTTGGATGTTTGATTACCCCAGCACCACGGTGTGTCCTGAGTACTTTGTCTTAAGAATTAAAAAACCCAATAAAATTTGTTTTTAAAAAAAGAATAGAATAGAATAGAATAGAATAGAATAGAATAGAATAGAATAGAATAGAATAGAATAGAATGCAGAAGGAAAGGGAAGGAAGGAGGGGAGGAGAGAAGAGAGAAGAGAGAAGAGAGGAGAGGAGAGGAGAGGAGAGGAGAGGAGAGAAGAGAAGAGAAGAGAAGAGAAGAGAAGAGAAGAGAAGAGAAGAGATCTATACCATCAGACAAATAGTTGTCCAGTCTCTTCTTAAAAATGTCCAGTGTTGGAGCATTCACAACTTCTGGAGGCAAGTTGTCCCACTGATTTGACACACTCACTCACTCACACACACACACACACAAAACACACACACACACACACACTCCACCACCATCTTGGCATCTCTGACCTTAGATGTGCTCTTGGACAAAGAACATTTCATGGGGACAAAGCAGACAAACAAGATGACTGGGGCATTATTTGTGATGTGGCTGGATTGCACCATTTTGTGACGATAGGTAGAGTTTGAACTATCCTGTCTTTGAGGGAATGGAGCAGCAAAAACAAAACAAACCAGCCAACAGTTTCTGTTTTTTTTTTCTAAAACCTTTATTTATGTTGGCTTTGCTTTATTTGGTTAAGGCCTTTTATGAGCAAAGATCTCTCAGCATCCTTTTTTTTTTTACACAACACCAGCCAAAAGTCAAGTGAGGGTGAGCAAAAGAGTATGGTGCAATAAGGACATGTCAGAAATACAAATTCATTCAGTCACGGAGAAGAACTAAGGCAGACTTTTTCAGCCGGCCTCCGTTCTGATGTGTTGGACTATAACTCCCATACTTGCCCAGCATGGTGAACATCATAATGCTTCTCATCGTTTAGAGCTGGGGTGTCCAACTTGGCAACTTTAAGACTTGCAGACTTCAAATCCCAGAATTCCTCAGGCATCTGTGGGATTTGAAGTCTGCAAGTCTTTAAAGTTGCCAAAGTTGGACATGCTGGTTTAGAATCAAGCTATGCCTTCTGTTATGTGTCCCAAAAGGTGCTTTTTCCGAAGCTTCTCATCCAAAAGCTTCTTCAATTCTAGCTGAACTGAACTGAAGAAGCTTTTTGGGTGAGAAGTAAAATGTTTTCAAGGAAAAAACCTCAAGAAAGTATTTTTAAAAAGCATCTTTGGGACAACCATGACCTGGATGATTGAGAATCTCCCTAGACCAGGGGTAAGCAACCTTGGCTCTTTTATGACTCGTGGACTTCAACTCCCAGAATTCCTGAGCCAGCCTGGCTCAGCTTGGAAACCTCTCCCTTTCCCCTCAGCGTGGCTGGCTCAGGAATTCTGGGAGTTGAAGTCCACCAGTCATAAAAGAGCCAAGGTGGCCTACCCCTGCTAGACCTTCTGCTAGGTGATTATTTAGTAAAACTACTGATTATGTACTATCAAATCAGTGTTGATTCTTAGTAACTCTACAGATGTGATCTCCAGAAGGATCTGCCTCCTTCAACTTGATCCTTCAGATCTTCCAATCCCTGCTGTAATCAAGTCCATCCACTTTGCAATTGGTCATCTTCTGCTTCTCTTTACTTCCATCTTGCCAGCTTTATGGACTTCTCAAGAGAGCCTGATCTTTGTAAAGCACATTATTTGGGTCTGGTCACTTGTGCCTTGAATGAGAAATCTAGATTGATTTGTTCTATAATACACTGGCTTTCTCCCACGGGATTCTCAAGAGTCTTCTCCAACACCAAAGCTCAGAAGCGTCAAAGTAGAAAAATGAGCAGGATTTAATCTGGAGTCTTCTCAATGCCATCTGATCCACAAGAAGGCTTGCCTTTTACTTAAGGCAGTGGTTCTCAACCTTTTTAATGCCGCGACCCCAACCGGTCGTAAGTCGAGGACTAAACCGGTCGTAAGTCGAGGACTAAACCGGTCGTAAGTCGAGGACTACCCAACCGGTCGTAAGTCGAGGACTTTCCCTGCCCGGGAGCGCCGCGCATGCGTGGTTCCGCCCCCTGCGCCGGCCGAGGTGTAGCTGGCAAGCGG
>NW_015408476.1:0-2210 GCF_001527695.2 Protobothrops mucrosquamatus
TTAATGTTTTTTTATTAAATTACATAAACCCAGATAATGAGTTAATTCAGTAACTGGGTGATGATGTATATTGTGAGAAGGCAGTGTTTTCGCAAGAGTTGAATCATAAATAAAGGAAGCCTCGAGGAACTTCCTAGTGACATCTGGCCAGCTATCACCAGAGCCAGAATACTGAACAAAAATCTTTGCAAGCAAGGAACAACCATCACTAATTAATTCTTTACGTTACAGTTGCCTAAGCCAAAACCTGGCACTGATGTGTTCATTTTGAAAGTCATCATTGAAAGCAATTTCAATTATCACATTTGTTATGCATACATGCCCCATTGCTTTACAACACATGGAACAGGTATGAAGAAATATGCTAACTTAGCATATCTCCCTTTTTTTAACAGAATAACAGAGTTGGAAGGGACCTTGGAGGTCTTCTAGTCCAACCTCCTGCTCAAGCAGGAAACCTTGGCCTATGCCATTTCAGACAAATGGTTGTCCAGTCTCTTCTTAAAAACCTCGTGTTGAAGTACCCACAACTTCTGGAGGCAATTCTACTGATTAATTGTTCTAACTGTCAGGAAATTCTAGGTTGCATCTCTCCTTGATTAATTTCCATCTATTGCTTCTTGTCCTGCCTTCAGGTTCTTTGGAGAACAGGTTGACCACTTTCTTCTTTGTGGCAGTCCCTGAGATATTGGAACACTGCTGCTATCAGGTTACCCCTAGTCCTTCTTTTCATTAAACTAGACCAGGGGTCTTCAAACTTGGCCCTTTTATGACTTGTGGACTTCAACTCCCAGAATTCCTCAGGCAGCGTACCTGGCTGAGCAATTATAGGAGTTGAAGTCCACAAGTCATAAAAGGGCCAAGTTTGAAGACCCCTGAAATAGACATACCCAATTCCTGCAACCATTCTTCATATGTTTTGGCCTTCAGTTCCCTTCAGTTCAGGGTCTCCCACAAGATGATTAAAAAGTCACGATGGTGGTTTCAATCTTGAGATTGAGGCCCCATGCCTTTTCTACATGCAGAGCAGGGCTTTGATTACACAGTTGGGGCTATCATCTTGAGTTTTTTGAACCCTTTCCCACTTCCTGTGGACACTCCTATCCCTCAGCCGGACAGATAATAAGCCTATTCCTAATCTGCTGTGGTCCTTGTTTCTTGCCCGAAATATTAAGTATGACTTCAGTCATCAAAATGCTATGTGCTCCATCCTCGTGATGGCCACGAGCCCAGGTCAGAAGAATGTGTTCAGGCTGGTCTAGCACAGCTGATAATAGAGGATAAGATGATTACAAGAGAAAGGAAACAACCTTTCAGACAAGGAGCCGTGAAAATATTCCTTTCTTGGATGAAGTCTAAGAGGAGTTTAGCACAACTTTCTTAGCATTGATTACTCCCTCCATATCCCCCCACCCTCTTTACATTAATGCTCAGTAGGGCAGAAATGGCATATAATCTTCTGTATCTGTCAGAAGTACTTTGTTCTGCATTATTCTCTAAATTCCCTCTGAGCTTCCACTGTTAGAGACTAACATGCATCCTCACCCACAAGAAGCCAGAGCTTCATACAGGAATCTTCCTGCTGCCACCTGCTGTTGTCTGTGAATATGGTGAATCTGGGGATCAGGGAAGATGGTTTTATGCAAATTAGCCGGCTAGAATTGGGGATCCAGGACTGGGAGAGGGGATGATCTGATGTGGGTTTTCACTTTAGAACGGTGAAGATGGGAAATGGACGGTTCAGTCTAAGTTTCTTCTAGATTTGCCTGCTAGGCTGCATTAACAGAGGGATAGAATCAAGATCACATGAAGTATTAATACCACTTTACAATGCCTTGGTAAGGCCACACTTGGAATACTGCATTCAGTTTTGGTCACCACGATGTAAAAAGGATGTTGAGACTCTAGAAAGAGTACAGAGAAGAGCAACAAAGATGATTAGAGGACTGGAGGCTAAAACATATAAGGAAAGGCTGCTGGAATTGGGCATGTCTAGTTTAACAAAGAGAAAGACGAGGGGGGACATGATAGCAGTGTTCCAATATCTCAGGGGCTGCCACAAAGAAGAGGGAGTCAAGCTATTCTCCAAAGCACCTGAAGGCAGGACAAGAAGCAACGGGTGGAAACTAATCAAGGAGAGAAGCAATCTAGAACTAAGGAGAAACTTCCTGACAGTGAGAACAATTAACCAGTGGAACAACCTGCCTCCA
>NW_015408477.1:0-2210 GCF_001527695.2 Protobothrops mucrosquamatus
TTGTTTTAAACGTACTCTTTGGGAGTGTTTCTTACAATTTCCTTAGAAATTTTGTTATCCTAAATTGATCTCCAAAAGTGAATGATTTCCTTTCTTTTGTTTTCTACATGCATTCTATCACCAACGCACAGCATTTACCTCTTAATAATAGTACAAGTGTGGCTTCATCTTTTTCTGTGCCCATTTAATTAAAAAAAAAAGCTTTCAACACTGTTAGCAGAATTGTTCATGTTTGATCATTTCACCTCAACTTATCATATGCTTTCCCCTCTGGCCTCTCTCTCTCTCTCTCTCTCTCTCTCTCTCTCTCTCACACACACACACACACACACACACACACACACACACACACACACAGAGGAATATCTCAAGTGGCAGTAGAAAATATTATGAAGAAACAAAATGCATTTAAGACAATTGCTTTTTCAAGAGTATTATGAAACCAAATCATAATACTCTTAAACAATTATCCAGATTAAGTATCCATGTCTAAAATAAGACAATCAACACAATGCATTGTTTGAATATTTCACAAACAAAACACATTTTAAAATACTCTATGCAAGTATTTATCCCTAAAATGCTATACAATCCTAAAGAGGATTCAAACAATTTTATTTTCAAAGCTAGGAGGTGTGAAGTGAGTAAGGTCTTGCACCTAAATGGATCAAGAATAAGAACCAGAAAGTTACATAGATCTTATATAAAAATGATCAAAGACAATTTGACCATGCTTATGCATACATTAAAAGGAGACATCCCAAGAGAGTGTTGCTTTGCAGCTGATAAGGAAACAAGATATCCACAAAGGGAGGCATAGTTATTCTTCATGGTGTGAAGGCATTACTGACACATTATTTGAAATGGAATTTAGTAGCTTTGATATATTAGAGGTGTCAACATTTTAATTGTTATTTTAATAAACTCATCCTGTACTGTGGAAGGAGGGAGACAGATAAGGAAGCGCCCATTACACAGCCTTGAATTTATGTGTCTGCTAAGGCATACATTCCATAGGCATTTAACCACCTGGAAATAAATTCACATTTGTAGTATATTTGTAGTTACAATTTCTTGGCATTATGGTATCCTATAAACCAGGGGTGTCAAACTGCCGGCCTGTGGGCTGGTTGCGTCATGCTGAAACTGCGCCCACCCCAGCTCCAGCAATGGGAAAAAAGTTGCTATAAACCAATGAAACCTATTCCAAGCATCCTAAGCAAGCTCATATATCCAACACCAAAGATCACAAAAGAGGAATAATTTGTAATACAAGGCAAGGATAATGAAAACCACTGTGGGACAAACAGGTAGATAGAACATATCCAAGAACATCAATTGGCAGCTAAAAAGACATGATAAGAACTCTTAAATTTAACATCTTGGCAAGTTCAAACAATTTCACCTGGAAAAGCAGTAGATTAGGATCCAAAATGTAAGAAGATTCCTACAAGGTTGTCGCTCTGAACACAAGCCATTAACAGACATTGAGATAAGTTTCATCTGTAAACATTCAAAAAAGGGAACGTCCAAAGATCAAAGAAATATATATGTAGCCCTAACACATCCTTCCTTATCACACTCCTCTTAATCAGGCTCCAAATAAGTAGGAACCAGCACCAGAATCAGTTTGATCAAGTAATTGGATTTTCATGCTAGAAACTAGGAGACTGAGTTCTAGATCTGCACTAGGCATGAAAGCTGGCTGGGTGATCCTAGGCCAGTCACTGTCTCTCAGACCAACCCACCTCGCAGGGTTATTGTTGTGAGAAAAATAGGAAGAGGAAGGTATATTAGATATGTACACTATCTTGAGTTCTTTATAAAAATAATGAAGGCAGGATATAAATAATATGTGTATAATATGAATCATAAATCAAAATGAAGATTATGACTTTTTGACTGATTAGGAATATGATCCTTATTTAGCAAACCAAATGAAAGCATAGATATTAAAGCCTTATGTTAAGAAAAATCCAAGTTTAGATATGGTACAAGGCCATGATAAAAATTATTTTATTTTATTTTATTTATTTTATTTAATTTATATGCCGCCCTTCTCCCGACAGGGACTCAGGGCGGCGCACAACATATTTAAAACCAGAACATATATACAATCCCCCCCTTAAAACCGAATTAAACCGAATTTTAATGTTGCGTCTTCCGAATATTTAAAACCCAATGTAAAATCCACCCTAGGTCAGGTCCGC
>NW_015408478.1:0-2210 GCF_001527695.2 Protobothrops mucrosquamatus
GGAGAGGAGGGGGGAGGGGAGAGGAAAGAGAGGAGGGGAGGGGAGAAGAGAGGAGAAAGGGGAGGAGGGGGGAGGAGAGGGGAAGAGAGGGAAGAGGAGAGGAGAGAGGGGAGAGGAGGGGGAGGGGAGGTAGACCAGCTGTTCTCAGGCATGCTGGCTGAGGAATTCTGGGAGTTGAAGTCCACAAATCATAAAAGGGCCAAGTCGGAAGACCCCTGTTCTAAGCACTAGGTAGAAAAAGAGGCTAGTTGTGCCTGTAGATCTCGTCACCCAGTGCCATCGTCTTGGCATTTTTCCTCTTCCTTGTTTACCCTCTACAACTCTGAAAAGTTGCGTTTTCTACAACTTTGAGGCAATTCGTGACGCCTGCCTCTTCTCCTTCCAGCTCACCCTTTCAGGTGTACATGGCTTTCCAAAGCACAAAAGGTACCCTAAAGGCAATCTCTCTCTTTCTGTGTATGTGTGTTTGTGTCTCTCTGTGTGTTTGTGTGTGTGTGTATTAAAAAATATGCCTGCCCTCTAGAAATATATGCATATCGTGGAAACACCCGCTATTTCTATCTTGGAGGGGATTAATAATGAAGGAAAAGCAAAAACACACTTTGCCGCGCGACTCCAGCTTTTAGTACACCCTCAAGAAGAAAACTTTAATTTAGCGAACAACTTCTCTCCAGAAAATATATTTAGTACAAGGATTAGCAATGGAATTGAAAAATGCAGATTCTGAAAGGGGGTTGATTTGATTACTAGTTTTTGATGGGTCCCATTGGCTGTTGGACACAGCTTCCGAAGATCAATACGATACAGTGTATTGTGTGCATTGTAGTGTACTGACAATAACAACGTCAATACAGGTCATCCTCAACTTAACACAACTGAGCCCAACATTTATGTTGCTAAGTGAAACATTTAAGTGAATTTCGCCCCACTTTACGACCTTTCTTGCCACAGGTGGTAAGTCAATCATTGTAGTTGTTAAGTCAGGAACACGGTTGTTAAGTGAATCTGGCTTCCTCGTGGACTTTGCTTGTCAGAAGGTCGCAAACGGGGATCACACGATCCCCGGGGACATGGCAACCATCATAGGTACATGCCGGTTGCCAAGCGTCTCACTTTTGATCATATGACCACGGACATGCTGCAATGGTCGTAAGTGTGAAAAATAGTCATAAGTCACTTTTTTTCAATGCCGTTGTAACTTTAAACGGTCACTAAATCAGCTGTTGTAAGTCAAGAATGTACAATGTTTCTGTAGATCAATGAAAAGCTTCTGTAGCTCAATACAATTGAAAAAGTTCAGAAAAGAGCAACAAAGATGATTAGGGGGCTGGAGGCTAAAACATATGAAGAACGGTTGCTGGAATTGGGTATCTCTAATTTAATGAAGAGAAGGACGAGAGGGGACAGCATAGCAGGGTTCCAATATCTCAGGGGCTGCCCCAAAGAAGAGGGAGTCAAGCTATTCTCCAAAGCGCCTGAAGGACAGACAAGGAATAACGGATGGAAACTGATCAAGGAGAGATTCAACCTAGAAATAAGGAGAAATCTTCTGACAGTGAGAACAATCAACTAGTGGAACAGAAGTTGCCTTCAGAAGTTGTGGGAGCTTCATCATGGAGGTTTTTAAGAAGAGACTGGGCAACTATTTGTCTGGAATAGTACAGGGTTTTCTTCTTGAGCAGGGCTTAGACTGGGAAATTTCCAAGGTCCCTTCTAACTCTATTATTGTGTTATTCTGTTACTTAAGTTCCTTTTCTGAAGGCCTTTATAGGCAGCTAAAACTTGTGTGTGTGTGTGTGTGTGTGTTTGTGTGTGTGTGTGTGTGTGTGTGTGTGAGAGAGAGAGACAGAGAGAGAGAGACAGAGAGAGAGAGAGAAAAAGAGACAGAGAGAGACAGAGAGAGAGAGAGAAAAGGCGAGAAAGAGAGACAGAGAGACAGAGAGAAAGAGAGAGAGAGAGAAAAAGACAGAGAGACAGAGAGAGAGAGACAGAGAGAAAGAGACAGAGAGACAGAGAGAAAGAGAGAGAGAGAGAAAAAGACAGAGAGACAGAGAGAGAGAGACAGAGAGAAAGAGACAGAGAGACACAAAGAGAGAGAGAGACGGATAGACAGAGAGAAAGAGAGACACACAAAGAGACAGAGAGAGAAAAAGAGAGACAGAGAGAAAGGAGAGAAAAAGAGACAGAGAGAAAAAAAAGACACACACAGA
>NW_015408479.1:0-2210 GCF_001527695.2 Protobothrops mucrosquamatus
CAGAACAGGCAGATCTCTGGGGTGTCTGCCTGGGGGGGGGATGGGCAGAAGAAAAAGAAATGTTGAAATGTTTCTACTTCTGGTTGGGCTTGTGAATGAGGAAGGATGCCAGAAACTCTCAAATCTAAGGAAAAGCCACTTGTAAGTACAGTTGAACTAAACTGACCAGGCAGATCTCTGGAGTGTATGCCTCGGGGGGGGGATGGGCAAGGAAAGGGCAGAAGAAGGGGGGCTGCACCTCCTTGGGATGAAAGGAGGGAAAATGGCTGATGTTTGTGGAGAAGGTTTACCTCAGCCCAAAGCAGCCTCTGGTGACACAGATATTTGCTTCCAATCTCTCCCCTAAATCAGGTTCCTTGAAGGTGAATCTTGTGCCCCAAAGATGGCAGAAGGAGGGGGGGCTGCTGAAGAAGGCCTCCCCCCTCAAGGGCAGCCCCACCAAGAGGGCAGCACAGGAGTCCAGCCGGAGGGACCAAGGATGGGAAGCCATCAGCGCTCTGAGTGACTCAGGAAGGGCCCCAAATGGAGGTTTCTTTCTTTTCTGTCCTTTTCCACCTCAAGACTGGGGGGATCCTGGAAGTGATCCTGTGACCCCCCAAGAGCCCCCCCACCCCCATTTGGCCTCCCAGCCTCTCCTTCCACCTGGAGGGTGAGAAGAAGTTCCTGCCATTTTGGGCCCCCACTTATCCCTCCAAAAAGAGGTGAAAGAGAGGGATCTAGTAAGCCCAGATGGATCTGCAGTTGATCGCTCATTTCTCTGGGGTGGAAACAGACAGAAAAACAGGGTCCTGCTTCCCCCAGGATCTCCTTAGGATCCACCTGCTTTTTTTCCGGGAGGGGAGAGACCTGGGATCCCCTCCCTCCCCCACAGCAGGGAGTCCACCAAGGCCAGGATCCTCTGACTTTCATGGGGGGGGGGGAAGGAGAGATTTCGATCTCTTTGACGCTCAGTTTATATCCATATCCACATCCTATCAATATACAGAGAGATGGAGGGATAAATTTTAAAAAAATCTGCAATTGGCAAAAAACATCAACTATGGAGGCAACCACAAGCTTATACTGATTTTTTTAAAAAGAATAAACATATTAAAAACTGTTTAAATGTGGGGAAGCAGGCTTTCCCTTTGAAGGGACCCCCCCTTTCTCCCCCCTCTGGTTCCTGGGGAGGGGATTATGGGGCAGGAGGAGCCACCCGACCCATCACTCACCTTCGCTCTGATTGTAGATAAGCCTCAGAATCTCCAGGTTTTCTCTGAACGTCTCCTCAGTGCCACGTGATATCTGGGTGTTCCTGTCCCAGTATTGGGGGTCCTCCTTCCCCACCTTCTCCATCCAGGAGACTCGAGGCTGCTCCCTCCGGCTGTTGCTGTCATAGTAAGCAAAGACCTGACCATCCACGTACCCCAGAGAGACAAAATGGGGCAGCCCCTGACTGGGCTCCGAGATGGAGGAGTAGAAATACTTCAGGGAGTGCAAGGAGGCGCCTGGAAGGGACCCAGAGGGGCAGAGTTAGGGGGCTCCAGTCAAGGACCCTCATCCTATGGAGGCTCCAATCTGAGGCTCTGGGGGGAAAGAAGGAAGAAGGAGGAGGAGGAGGAGGAGGAGGAGGAGAGCTGGGGGGAGAAGGGGAAAGGAAGGGGGAGAGGATGGAAGAGGAGGCAGGAGGTAGAAGGAGGGAGCGATTGAGAGGGAGAAAAGCAGCTTCTGGAGGGCCTGAAGGGTTGGAGGGCAGGAAAGGTGGGGTGAGAGAGGAGGGGAAGGTCGGGTCCCCCAAACTTTAGCTGCCCCAATTGCACACTCCCCCCTTCCAGCAAGGCCTTCCACAAAGCTTGGGAGGGGGTTGATCGTGGCTACCCAACTCTTCACATGATCAGTGACTCTCAACATAAAGGCCTAAATTACAGTTTCTCAGAATCAGCCACTTGGACTTCAACTCCCAGATTTCCCCTCACCCAGAAGAAACCCATGGGGGCTCTTCAGCCCGCCCCCCTGCCCCCCTGAGGCTGCTTGGGAGTTCCTGCTGCCAACTCCCATATTGGGTGGGGTGGGGGGGGCTCTGCTGGGGTCCTCTCCCCAAACTCAGCCTCTCTATGGAGGGTCCTGTCACCTTTAAAGCCCCTCTGGGGAATCCTAGATAAACATAGAACATTTCAGTTTCCTTCATGCAAACTCCCAACCAAGGAGCATCAAAGTTTCTTCAGCCCTTC
>NW_015408480.1:0-2210 GCF_001527695.2 Protobothrops mucrosquamatus
GGAGTCCTAGTGGACAATCACCTAAATATGAGCCAGCAGTGTGCTGCAGCTGCCAAAAAGGCCAACACAGTGCTAGGCTGCATTAACAGAGGGATAGAATCAAGATCACATGAAGTGTTAATACCACTTTACAATGCCTTGGTAAGGCCACACTTGGAATACTGCATCCAGTTTTGGTCACCGCGATGTAAAAAAGATGCTGAGACTCTCGAAAGAGTACAGCAAAGAGCAACAAAGATGATTAGGGGACTGGAGGCTAAAGCATATAAGGAACGGTTGCTGGAATTGGGTATGTCTAGTTTAACGAAGAGAAGGACGAGGGGGGACATGATAGCAGGCTTCCAATATGTCAGGGGCTGCCCCAAAGAAGAGGGAGTCAAGCTATTCTCCAAGGCGCCTGAAGGCAGGACAAGAAGCAACGGGTGGAAACTGATCAAGGAGAGAAGCAACCTAGAACTAAGGAGAAACTTCCTGACAGTTAGAACAATTAACCAGTGGAACAACCTGCCTCCAGAAGCGGTGAATGCGCCAACACTGGAAGTTTTTAAGAAGAGACTGGACAGCCATTTGTCTGAAATGGTATAGGGTTACCTGCCTGAGCAGGGGGTTGGACTAGATGACCTCCAAGGTCCCTTCCAACTTTATTATTACTATTATTATTATTATTACTATTATTATTATTATTATTATTATTATTATTATTATTATTATTATTATTATTATTATTATTATTATTATTATTATTATTATTATTATTATTATTATTTTGAAATAGTTTGTGTGTGTGTCAAGGTTGAATCGCTAAGATGCCTGCTAACTTCTATCACTACTCAACTTGCCCTAGAAACAGGGGGGAGGGGTAGAAAGTGTAGGGAGGAAACGGGATTCTAAGAAGCCGTCCACGGACCATAGGAGCCTACACGAATGCCAAGGTCACTAATGCAGGTGTCTAACAAGAGAAGTGGACCGTTCTCACAACAAACCAAAGATATATGATTGGGCAACGTGAACACCCGCTGGGTGGGGGTTAAGGGAGTCTATTGTTAACTAGGCAGCTTTTCGCACGAGAAAACCAGAGCTGGTTTTGCTTCATCGGTTCCGAGATGTGTATTCAATAAAGTTTATGGCACTTCAAAGCCTTGAAGATTCCTTGATTTTGAGTTCGCTATTCAGATGGTGGACAGTGTCACTCACTCAACAATTGCCTTGCTGAGCAATGGAAATTCTGGTCCCACAACAGTGGTCATAAATTGGGGACTACCCGAACTTTGGAATTTGTTTCAGGGAAAAGCCGTTTCTCAAAGCAGTCTATCACCGGTACATCACTCCTAACTTTGTTATGTGTGTCAAGCCACTTTTACAACTCTTGTCTCTTGTTTTTTCATGAGCTCCTCCAGTGGTTTTCGATGCCCGCTCCATTAATTCATTGCAACTTGCGGTGTGCAGGCAATGCCTTTGAGAGGCATTTGGGAACCTCAAGCATTCAGACAGCTGAATTTGGACGGAAGCACGTTTCTCAGAGCATCTATTTTGTGTCCTGTGTGCACCATGTCACATATTCTTTATGGAAGAACAGAGGAATAGACTTTGAAGAAATAAAATACAACGAATTCTTCCGCCTGGCTACTCCTGCTATGTCTTTTTTCTTTCTTTCTTTCTTTCTTGCCTATCAGGATTTCTTGAGATTGCTTTTGTTTGAAACACACTACATGATAAACTCTCAAGGCGATTTAAGTGTTATTATAAAACAAAGATAATTTATCTTCAGCTTGAATGGCTTGGGGCTGGAGTATATCAAGAAATGCCATTTCCTACATGCATTTTTCTGGACACCCTAATAATTTCTAGAGACCGTCTTTCAGGTGCCCCTGCTGAGAGGGCCATCTGGGCTAGACATGTCTCTCTCTGTTGCCATCTAGTGGTCATCTGGATGTTTGCAACCCCAATCTGGTAGCCCTAGTCTTTCAGGGGAAGTTAGGGTGGTGGCTATAGAGGGCAGAAGTCTTCATTTATTTATTTATTTTATTTATTTATATTTGAATTTATATCCCGCCCTTCTCCCGTAGGACTCAGGGCGGCTGACAATCTATTTAAAATACATACAAGACAATACAAATTTAAAATTAATTAAAAAGAATATTAAATATTTGTCGAATTAAAATATAATTAAAACCCCCCTAAAAATTACCCTAGGCCAGTCCTGCAAGCTG
>NW_015408481.1:0-2210 GCF_001527695.2 Protobothrops mucrosquamatus
GGATCACCCTGATCTCTGGGGGCAGTTCGTTCCAGAGGGTGGGAGCTCCCACAGAGAAGGCCCTCCCCCTTGGGGTCGCCAGCCGGCACTGTCTGGCTGACGGCACCCTGAGGAGACCCACTCTGTGGGAGCGTACAGGTCGATGGGGGGTAATCTGCGGCAGGAGGCGGTCTCGAAGATATCCGGGTCCGATGCCATGTAGGTCTTTGTATTTTGTTATCTTCTCCAGTTCTTTCTCGTCTATTCTGCTGTCTCCAGGCACTGCCACGTCCACTATCCAGACTTTTTTGTCTTTCTTATTGACAATTGTTAAGTCCAGGGTGTTGTTGTTATTGTTGTTGTTGTTGTTGTTATTATTATTATTATTATTATTATTCCTGAACAAAAGAGTAGAAACACAAATGCTACATGGATGTTGCACAGTTTACTCTGTATGTATTTAAGCAATACGTTAGTAGCTGTTATAGTTCAACTATGTACAGTTTCTGCCCTGAAGGAGTAAATAAATCTAGAACATGGGCTTTGTGTAGAGAACTATTCAATTCACCTGCAGGGTAAACCAGGGGATTTTATCACAGAACATCTGGTTTCTTTTCCAAATATTCTCCTTTTCTCTTCCTTTCCAGTTTCATGCTTTCCTTCAAAACCCCCAGTTGTATAATCATTCCATTGATGGGGTATATTTTGATGAGAATGGAGACCCGGCTGTTGACTTGGACATTGTGATCTGGATGGTTTACGCCAACAAGTCTGTCACCAGGATGAAATCTGGGCATCTAGAAAGACAGGGAATCCAGGGTTCCAAACTGGTGATTTATGAGAACAATATTGCACAGGTGGAAAAGCTGAACAAGGTGAGGAAACCTCTTTATTTCACTCTTTCTGTAATTCTCACAATGGGGTAATAGTGGCTTTGAAGAACTCCCAATTTCACATCAGAAATGTTGCCTTTTTCTTAGCCCAGGTGTTAATGGCCTTGATGGAATTTCCTCCACTGAGTTTGGACTAAGATCTTCTTCGCTCTATTCACTTCTAACCTGCTTCTTGACTTCAGTTATCTTCTCCAGTTCTTTCTCGTCTATTATTATTATTATTATTATTATTATTATTATTATTATTATTATTATTATTATTATTATTATTATTATTATTATTATTATTATTATTATTATTATTATTATTATTATTAAAGTTGGAAGGGACCTTGGAGGTCTTCTAGTCCAAAGATAATCACTTTCCCAACGGAAACCTCTTTTTGCAAAGAAAACCTGTTTGAATCCCAAAGTCCAAAGTTTGCCCCTTCAAACCCCTTAACTTCCCCCCCCCCCTTTGCTTCCCAGGATTAAAACAGGATCCGCCTGGGGGCGCCCTCTTACCAAAAGCTTTCAGGTCAGTGGGAAGGAGTCCATAGGATCTGGGAGGATCTGGAAGAGGAGGGGGAGGAGGAGGAGGGAAGAGGGAGGGACCTCAGTAGGGAAAAGCAATCTCTGCTTGCACTTTAAATCCCTGTTAGTGATCGGAGATGCAGCTTGCTGGAAAGGCAACCGTTGTTGGAGGAGCTGTGAGGAAGGAGCTGTGAGGAAGGCACGTCTCTTCTTGGAGGACGGAGTCCCAGGCGAGGGGCAGAGTAGGGTAATATGACTTTTAAATGCTGCTTTTAGGAATCGCTCCTAAGATTGTTCCTGTAGGCACCACTCTTTCTCCCTGGAGTTGTGGAGCCGCCCCCCCCCCCCAACCACTGGAAGTTTTTCCAAAAGAGACCGGACAACCATTTTGACCAGGATAGTATAAAGTCTCCTGCCTTGAGCAGAGGGGGGGGGGGTTGGACTAGAAGACCTTAGAGGTTCCCTAGGATTCTATGTTCTGTGATAGTTTCCCATGGGATTTTTTTCCCGGTGCTGTGTCAGGTAGCCCTTGATTGAAATGGCCGCTGGGCACTTTCTCCTGCAACAGCTTGCCTCCCGGACTTGTGGCTGCCCCAGTTACTGGGAAGTTTTTCAGAAATAGACCCGAATCACCATTTGACCTATAAGGTCTTCTGCCTTGCGCAGAGGGGGTTGGACTAGAAGACCTCAAAGGTCCCTTCCAGCCTTAGGATTCTGTTCTATGATCATTTCCCATGGGTTTTATAATAATAATAATAATAATAATAATAATAATAATAATAATAATAATAATAATAATAATAATAATAATAATAATAATAATAA
>NW_015408482.1:0-2210 GCF_001527695.2 Protobothrops mucrosquamatus
GAGAATTTCTGTACACTCAGGGAGATTTCATTGATCACAATTTTCATATGCATGATAAATTGGCCAGGAGGAACCATCACAGAGTTGTCCAGTGTTGCTTTCTCTTTCAAAAGCACCTCACATATTGATGGGACATCTGGCATTTATGAAAACAGGGAGGAAGAATTATAGCCTTTTCCTGCAAGGAGATAGTAGAATTGCAGCCAATGGAAGACGTAATGTATTGAGTTAAATTTGAGAAATTGGTTGCTGAGATCTGTGTAGTAACGGTTAGCAGGCCATTTGGTCAACAAGCCAGACTTTATGTCTGCAGTCTAATTTAAGTCGGAGAATGCTGTGTTTCTATTGGCTGCCACCTCTTAAGCTGAATGTATAAATAGGGATGGAGCATGTGCTTGTTAGTTTCTGTTTTGACCTTCAATAAAGAAAGTAGTTTTTCACCTGCTGCCTCTTCAATGCCACATCAAACAGAAAACATAACATTGGCGACGAAGGTGGGATTATGCTGACTTCGACCCGAAGAGCTGAGTCATTACGTGGGTTAGGCCTAGCAGACGCCTTACTCTGCCAATGCACAACGCCCTGCACTTCTACAGGCAGAAGCCCAGCTGAGTTACAATGGGGGCAGCACTTGATCATAAAGCTGGATCGCTTACACCCAGACAGGGTTGCTTCACAAGCACAGCAGCCTAAGGCTCCAAGGCACTTGCAAGTTGGCGACCCGGTGTGGGCACGGAACTATGGGCAAGGGGCACTGTGGGTGGTAGCTGTGGTTTGTAAGGTGTCGGGGCCTCTCTCATACAAAGTGGCCCTGGAAGACAGTCGAATGCTTCACAGGCACACTGACCAGCTGCGATGGAGGCTACCAAATCACCCTTCCGCTCATGACTCTGCTCAGGAGGAGGGGGAGGAACACCATTGCGATCGTGAATTTGAGTCTCCCAGCGAAAGCGAGACCTTGCAATTGCTGAACGGGGGTTTTGCAAATGAAGCTGCTCCAAACTCAGGCACTGCATCCATGGGACAATGTGGACAATCGGCTCCTCAATTGGCTTTTCATGCCGATCCGGTGGGTTCTACCTCACCGAGGAACACTGGCTCAGGCCTACCAGAACAGGCCAGCCAAAGAGAAAGAGACACAGGCTTCGGTCTACCGGAACAGACCAGCCTTCAAGAATTGGCTCTACCCATGTCGGACAGGTCACAAAGCCCCGGTCTGCCGAGCCTGGCAGGTGAGCTTGCAGATCGGGAGCTAGCAGCAGCTCCGAGACATTAAGAGCAGGCAAAAGGGCCACCGAAATACTTAAAAGACTACATAAGATTTTTGTCATTGCAAACTTGAATGCTTATGTATTTTCATTGCAAACTTGAATGCTTATGTATCTTCCTTGCAATCTTGAATGCTTATGTGTTTTCTTGCAAACTGGAATGCTTAGGTGTTCTTGCTACTGGAACAGTGTAATGTCATATGTACATAACAGCTTATGTACCATTGTATGCCATTATGCCTTTTGAATATCTGTAATGTTTGCACAAAGTTTGTAAGTGTCAATGATCTAGGGCAGTGGTGGTGAACCTATGGCACTCAGAGCCCTATCTGTGGGCATGCACGCCATGCCTCAGAGATGGCAACCGTCCCTCTTCAACCAGCCGCCTGCTAACTCACCGAGGTCCCACATGATCAGATGCATCTCAGCATGGCTGTTTCCCTCCCCCCATCCCATCCCTTCTGGCCTCGCATGCTCTCCTTTTCCCAGGCACAACCAACTGCATCACCTCCTCAGCTGTCAGCTGGCCATCCAGCTCAGAGGTGGCTTCTCTGAGCTGCTGCGGGCTGCAGAGCTGCTGACAGACACTGTTGGTCCCCATGTGCTCGCTGGCTTGTGTGTGCTGGGGCCGATGGTGTCAGGCAGCAGCCGCCCCAGCCCCTGCCTCGCCTTGCCCTGAGACAATGGCACCCCTGCCTTGCTTTGCCTTACCTTGCCTCACCCTGCAGGACGAGCCTCCTGTCTACTGCCCCACCTGCCAGAGACCCCCTGGATCTCCCCCAACCCTGCCCGGCTCCCACATGCATCCCTCCCCATGATCAACATTGAGGTGACCACACCCACCTTGGCCACACCCACCCAGTGGGCCATGCCCACCTGGCACCTGGCGATAAATAAGTGGGTTTTGGGTTGCAGTTTGGACACTCAGTCTCTAAAAGGTTC
>NW_015408483.1:0-2210 GCF_001527695.2 Protobothrops mucrosquamatus
GTTTTTGCAGGAGCTGTACCTGTTTGACTGGGATTTGTGACTGTTTAGCAAGGGATTGGCAGTCCGGGTTACTGATAGAATCACAGTATTGGCAATGATTCCAAAAATTATATCTACCGGGGTAA
This sequence comes from Protobothrops mucrosquamatus, assembly GCF_001527695.2. Classification (NCBI taxonomy): domain Eukaryota; kingdom Metazoa; phylum Chordata; class Lepidosauria; order Squamata; family Viperidae; genus Protobothrops; species Protobothrops mucrosquamatus. The sequence continues at coordinate 126 of NW_015408483.1, forward strand.
CCACAGGATGCAGTCCCCTGCCTCCCAAAATATTGATTGATTGATTGATTGATTGATTGATTGATTGATTGATTGATTGATTGATTCATTCATTCATTCATTCATTCATCTTCTATATCCATGCAACTCAACCAAGTGACTCTGGGCAGTTTACAATTCTAAAATTATAAAACAATTAAAAAAACATTAAAACAATAAAAAGCATTCACAAACTAAATAAGTACAAACAACAGCCATGATGATTAATCAGTTAGCAATAGCAATAGCACTTAGACTTATATACTGCTTCACACTGCTTTACAGCCCTATCTAAACGGTTTACAGAGTCAGCATATTGCCCCCAACTACCTGGGTCCTCATTTTACTGACTTCAGAAGGATGATGGAAGGCTGAGTCAACCTTGAGCTGGTCAGATAATAATCAAGCCAAGTAATGGGGCCCTTAACACATTCTGAACCCCAGAATATAGTTGGGTATATAGCTAAGTTTTTAACGGTTTGTGTAAAGCCAACAGGATTGGGGCCATTCTAATCTCCGAGGGAAGAATATTCATAAGACAGGAGCTACAGCAGAGAAAGCCTGTCTTTCAGTTCATGCCAGTTGACAGATGGTGATACAGCACATAAAAAAAAATTGAGTTGTGGCATCATGGCCACCATCTTGACTTTTTGGACAGCACTTGGTGAACAGTCTCCATTGCTGATTTTTCCCTTGTGCACACTATTGGTGCATTCCCTAAATACTGTATCTCCATAGTGCCTCCTGTTATGACCTCTTTAAACCATGCTAATCATTATTTGTCCCTGTTCTATTGTTCAATTTAAAGTGGGTAGAGGAAAACATTAGAATATTTAAACATTACATGCTTTTTGAATCTCAAATGCCCAGCATCTCCCCTGCTGAGATAGGAGAATGAGTGCTGTCATTTAACACATGTAAGTCTGGGAGAGGGCCCAGTATAATTAGCCCTCTATCATTGACACAAGAATGCTGTGTGTATCTGCATGCCAACATTTTGTGCCCAGTTCCTCCTGGGATCTGCCACAAATTATGCCATATTGCAGGAGAGAATATCAGCCAGCTGAAATAGTTTATTCACATATGCAGGAAAAGTAACAGGATTTAACTTGGGCTAGAACAATAGAATTCATGCTCCAATTTATCCTTCCTAAGTTATATTTGCATTCAGTGGAACAGAAATCGCAAGAGTGTCATTTCCCTTTTAAACTATGTGAGATGGGAAGTAAAGCACTTTACCTGGATTATAGGAATTCTTTTTGGAAAGAAGGTAGCCTGATATTTAGTTAGGGTTAACTAACTAAACTAACTAAAGCCAGTGGTTTGTTTTTCTGAATTTATTTGTTTTGGCAAAAAGATCAATACTTGGTTCATTTGATATCATGCAGATGGGCTTTTGCTAATAAAATAGAGGTGCCCTGTGTTCTTTCTGTACCTCCTTACAGGTCTTCCAGACATGTTCTGGAGGATTTTTCCAATCCACCAGAACAGACAGATTTAAGAGGAATGTGGGATGCAGAAGGAATCTGATGATCTATGATCAGATTGGTTGGTTCTGCAAAATGGGAAAAAAAACACCATTAGGTATAATCTATTGTCATTCTGGTGTGATGACTTTGACTTGTTCATTCAAATACAGTATGAATTTAGGTCTTTGCATGGATACAGATGTGAGTAGCTAAATAATTGAGAACATTTATTTATTTATTTTATTATTTATTTATTAATTATATTTCTACCCCGCCCTTCTCCCTGCGGACTCAGGGCGGCTTACAACCATTCAAAAACAAATACACAAATACAAAAATGCCAAACTTAACATGTTAATTAAAATGAAACATTATTCTAAGACCGAAAATTCGAATTTATTTTTTTTTTTTAATTATTTTAAAACCAAATTAAAATAACCCTTAGGCCAGTCCTGCTAACTTGAATAGCCATGTCTTGAGGGCGCGGCGGAAGGAGGGGAGATCCGGAATCACCCGGATCTCTGGGGGTAGCTCGTTCCAAAGGGTGGGAGCTCCAACAGAGAAGGCCCTCCCCCTGGGGGTCGCCAGCCGGCACTGT
>NW_015408484.1:0-2210 GCF_001527695.2 Protobothrops mucrosquamatus
TTTTCTCTCTCTTTCTCTCCCTCTCTCTCTCTCTCTCTCTCTCTCTCTCTCTCTCTCTCTCTCTCTCTCTCTCTCTCTCTCTCTCTCTCTCTCTCTTTTGTTTAATGATGTTCTTTACCATTTTCATATCTTAATTATCAGGGTAGGTTTTATGTGTAATACATATTAATACATAGACAGACAGGCAGACAGACAGACAGACAGGCAGACAGACAGACAGACAGACAACCTTTATTGTCATTTTTTACTGTGGGCACAATGGCACACATTAAAAATGAAATTTAGTTGCTTGCTCTCAAAGTGTACACATACATAACACACATTTAAACATACTATATACAACATATATATAGACCCTTACATATAAGTAACATATAAATATTAATCACTGTCCATCTTGAATACATAACGGAAGAAGGAAGCTTTAGAGTTCACAAGGTCAATACTGTATGGAACAAAACTGTGACTGAATCTGGATGTTCTGCTTCGGATACCACAGATACCACAGTTGGTTACCAAACTCAGTCCTACCTTCTGCCACATGCAACATTCTCTGCTAAGGCAGTTTTGGCATATTTTGTCCAATACTAAAATAGTGCAATGGAAATCCAATTTTAAATCATGTCATTAATCTCCAATTGAGAAGACTTTGCAAATCAACGTTGGTTGCCTATCTCCTATCCCACCAATCAAGAGGTGTATTGATACAACCTCAGGATTCATGCTTCATTTAAAAGACCTTAAATTAATTCCCAAGGTCATGAATAATGTGTATCCCATTCTTATTGATTGGCAAAGGAGTTGAATTTCATTTTTTGTTAAAGATCTAAAGACAAAGTTTGTTGTACCAGTTGTGACTTGCAGCAAAGGAGTGCCATCTAGTGGTATTGCCAATTATTTTATTACGCTGCTAGTTTTTAAACAAGATACTCAGCTTTTTGCCTCATTAAAATATGTTGTGAGCTGGAGAATTCAGCTGGTTTTCTTTTTTAAAAAAATATACCATCATAATTGCCTTCAGAGTTAATGAATATGTGAATAATCTGAAAAATAGAGTTTATGTGGAGTATTTCTAAATGAAGCAGAAACTCTATAATGCACAAATAGACATTATGTCACTGTGGAAAACAATTTTATTTTATTTTATTATTGTAGTATTATTTGCTTTAATGTGTTGTGAACCAAAAATGTTATTTCAGGTATCTAGACAAATTAAAGAGAAATAGATACTCTGCAGATCTTGACCAGGTTTAATTTTTAAAAAAAATATATTCTCATTAAATTATTCAGCTATTGCTTTATATAATATTTGAATGATGATCACACAGATTTTGTTAACAGGAAAACATGATGGTTTAATTTCAATACAGCTTGTTAGTTAATTCAGACTTTCCCCAGTTAACTAACTGCCAAACATTGTTATTTATGGCCTGAATACAGTGTTGCTTAAATTGTTGTCTCAATTTCACATCATTATTTCAGTGTGTTATATTTTTGTGACTTCACTGCCTATCTGTATATAGAGATGGAAGTGTGATCATTTAACGGGAGGAATGGTTTTATTCTTAGTAATCTTGCAGGACAGGTCTGAAATTTCAGGAAGTGGATTCGGGCTAGACAGCACAATGTTTTTCCTGGCAGTAATTGGTGTCAACAAATGAAGTAGGTTGCCTCATGAAATGATATAGGCTAAAGCCTTCTGGACAGCCATTTGAGCAGGAAGTTGGAATAGCTGACCATGAAGATGGAACATACAACATAGAATAATAGAGTTGAAAGGGACCTTGAAGATCTTCTAGTCCAACCCCCTGCTTGAGCAGGAGACCCTATGCCATTTCAGTTAGGCTCTGAAGGCAAGCTGTTCCATTGGTTGATTGCTGTTTCCTTGGTTCTAGGTTGTTTCTCTCCTTGGTTAGTTTCCATCTGTTGTTTCTCATCTTGCTTTTTGGTGCTTTGGAAAATAGTTTGACCCCCTTGTCTTTATAAGAGCCCCTGAAATATTGGAACACTGCTATCATGTCTCTCCTAGTCCTTCTTTTCATTGAACTTGACATACCCAATTCCTGTAACCGTTCTTCATATGTTTTAGCGTCCACCTCCCTAATCGTTATTATAGTTTTCAACTCTATGATTCTAAGGAAAGAATGTAGACTATTAAATCAATCTCAAACTTCTTTATTTAGTAACTGTTCCTTTCATCTTCAGCACAG
>NW_015408485.1:0-2210 GCF_001527695.2 Protobothrops mucrosquamatus
GCCTCCCATTCCTAACTCACCGAGTCGCCGCAGCATGATACCGTGGTCCACAGTATCAAAAGCCGCTGAGAGGTCCAAAAGAACAAGGACAGAGGAATAACCCCTGTCCCGGGCCCTCCAGAGATCATTGACCAACGTGACCAATGCCGTTTCCGTGCTGTGTCCCGGCCTGAAGCCCGACTGGTATGGGTCTAGATAGGTATGGGTCTAGACTGGTATGGGTCTAGATATGATAGCATTTTGGTTGAGGAGATGACCCAGATGGCAATGAAGGGAGAGGTTGTAATCATGGGCGATTTCAACATGCCCAACATTAACTGGATTCTTTCAACTTCACTTACAAGCAAGAGCATGATATGTTAGAGGGATTAAAAGGTTCCTCTCTAAAACAGTTAGCAAAATGCCTAATAAGAGGGAACCATATTCTAGACTTAGTTTTGACAAATGGGGATAGGGTACCAGAAGTTGAGGTGGGGGAAAACCTAGGTTCCAGTGATCACCAATGCCTTTGGTTTGACATTAAAACTAAAACTGATAAAATCTGCCATCTTGGTGGCAACTAGTCTCTGTGTGAGGCACATTAGTAAAAGCAAAAGGACTTCCGGTGGTGATGTCAGGGCGGTGTGGAGGCAAGAGGACAGTCTCTGTCCCTTAACTCCAATCTTTCTACGATTGGAGACCCTTCGGGGGCGCAGAAAAGTCTGGAGGGCTACGCGTGAGAAAGGGTGAAGCCTGAAGAGTAACGAGGTGAGAGGCGATCGCCCGTTACAACGAAGGAAACCCCCTAAATCCAGCGTGGAAAATTCTGCCATCAACAGATGGCGGATCTGAGGCCCTGACAAAATCACAGAGGATGCGGAAGCAAAGAGGAGCTTAACAGACTGTGTTAATGAGTGAGTTAAAATAGTCTAAAATATCTCTATGAAATAAATAGGAAAGTCAAAAAAAAGATTTACGTGTCTAAGAGGGTGGGTGTTGAAAGAAAGCTCAACTGGTGAGGGAATCCTCAATGCAAGCGGCGACCCGGCGGGAAGAGCTGTGAGTTGACAGATTTAACAACCAGAGGATTAACAGGAAGGTGACATAAAAGAAAGAAAGACCTTGTGGTAAAACTTTGAGCGCAAATACAAGGAAGACAGTGGAGGATTAAAGAAGGAAAAGCTGAGAGGCTGAGGCGAAGGTGGTGTTGGTGGAGCCCGTAAGACGAGAGAAGTGAAGGGAGAATACTTGGGAAGGAAAATGGCGATTTAGGAGGAATGGAGGAGTGAATACGTTCTGGAACATTAGAGATCCCTGGAGAAAGTGGTTGGAGAAGAAAGTTGGAGACAGACCTGATCGTGGTGAGGTCTTGGAAAGCCAAGGAGACGAAGAGAAAGTGCGAAGGCAGTAAAATTCCAGAAGGTGAAAGAGACAGCGAGAGGACGCGACAGGAGACGAAGGCGAAAAGAACGGATTGACGAGGAGAGAGACGAGGTTGGAAGGAAAACCCGGAGCCTAATAGGGACGGTGTTTGTAGTTGGGAGAGGCGAGAGAGGAGACGAAAGTGAAAGGAACAGATTGACGGCCGGAGAGACGAAATTGGAAGGAAAATCCGGAGCTTGACAAGGACGGCGTCTTCAGCTAAGAGAGGAGAGAGAAAGTGAATTGGATTGAAAGGGGGGAGCGTGAGAGTGAGCAGAAGGGAAGGAGACGACGAGAGGACGACGTTGGAAGTGACAGGAACGTGGACGAGGCTTGGAAGGCAAAGGAAGAGATAAGAATGGACTAATGATTGATAATATATGATTGGAGAAGTAATTTGAATTGTTAGAAAACTGTGTGATAAGTAAGAAAAAGGAAAGAAAGTGAAGAGGGTTAGAGAAGGTAGAGAGAGTTGGGGAACTGTGGTAGTGGTGGTAGTCTCTGAGGAGTTAAAAGTAAGGGATAACTATGGCAACACTGAGGACAGGGAAAAAAACGGTGTCAAGTCTAACACTGACACCCTCATCTCCACCAGGTCAAAGAACACTAAAAGGAATGTTTGGTACAGAAAAACAGAGTGTAATGGCTAGTATGCAAACCATGCAGACATCACTTCTTGCTATACAAGAAACAATGCTAAAAATGCAGGAGACAATATCCAAGAATCATGTAGAAATGAGAGGGGATATGAATAAATTGGATAATAGAATTGAGATGATCCAACAAACAATGGAGAAAAATGAAGTAAG
>NW_015408486.1:0-2210 GCF_001527695.2 Protobothrops mucrosquamatus
GAACATACAGACAGACACACGCCTCAGAGTGCAGTTGCGGGTAGATAAAGTAGGCAATAACTAATGACTTTGTAGAGGAGCTTTTAATAAATACAAGTTCCCTATATATTTAGGTTGCAATCCCCTTCCCTCCTGAAGCTCAAGGCAGCATACGTAGCACTTTCTCCTATTTTCATGGCTTTACTTGTTTTATGGGGTTTTCCCCCCCCCCCACTTTTGTATGCTGCTCAGAATCCATTATTGGGCATCTAATGGATACCAATCAATCTATCAATCAACCAGTCAATCCAGGTTTGAGCTAGTCTGGACTGCAAGAAAAGGAAAGAGAGACCCAAACTCTCTTTGAGGGATCACAGCCAAGTCTCTCTACACCTATTTAGTGCCTCCACAATTACCTTTACTACTATTGATAGGAGGGATTGGCCCCTCTAGCCCCCAAGAAGTTTCTGAGCCTGGGGGGGAGGCTAGGACCTAAGTCTCTCCACTCCTAGTTTAACCTGTTCACTGTCATCCTATCCTAACTCCTAAGATTAAAGAGAGGGATTAGCCTAGAACAGGTATAGGCAATCTTGGCTCTTTTATGACTCGTGGACTTCAACTCCCAGAATTCCTGGGCCAGCCATGCTGAGGAGAAAGGGATAGGTTTCCATGCTGAGCCATGCTGGCTCAGGAATTCTGGGAGTTGATGTCCACGAGTCATAAAAGAGCCAAGGTTGCCTACCCCTGGCCTAGAGGTTCTGTGGCTTAGGAAGGATTAGAATTTGGATCTCTCTGCTACCATCCCAACACCTTGACCACTGCACAACAATGATTCTTGGGCTAAGACAGAGAGGATGTCAGGGGCTGTCAAAATAAGTTTGGGAGACAGGAGGAAGAGACGCAGCCAGGGCAACGGTCAGGCAAGAGGTATCTCAGTCCATGGAAGGAACAGGAGTTAAGAAAGCCACTCAGAAGTGATCCTCCCTAGTTCTCAGGAAAGAAATGGGGATGGAGAAGGCATCTCAGGAAGGATCTCAAGTCACCTTATCAGTGAGATGGTGGCATATCAATTTAATTAATTCATTGGTTGATCGATTAATTAAGTAGTCTCCTCCCTAGTTCTCAGCAAAGGAACGGGGATGGAGAAGGCACCTCAGAAAAGACTCCAGAGTCGCCTTATCAGTGAGATGGAGACATATCAATTTAATTTAATTAATTGGTTAAGGCATCTCAGAAGGGATCCCAGTTACCGTATAGGTGAGGTGGGTGGCATATCAATTCAATAAATAAAAAAATATCCTCCCTAGTTCTCTGGAAAGGAACGTGGCATGGAGAAGGCATCTCAGAAAGGATTCCAGAGTTGCCTTATCCGTGAGATGGAGACATATTAATTTAGTTAATTGGTTCATTGATTAATACGCTTCCCAGTTCTCTGGAAAGGAATGGATCCCAGAGTCAGTGAGAAGGGTGGCATATCGATTTAATAAACAAACAAACAAATATCCTCTCTTGTCCTCTGGAAGGCAAAGGCCAGGGTGGGGAGTCGTGTTTTCAGACTTGCGAGACTCTGTTACTGCAACCTTCCCATAAAGTGTGCTATTATTCATGGTTTCGGTATCCTATCTGGACTACTTCAAAGGGCTGACAGAACACAGATTGTAGATGCTTCATCACTGGAGGCTTTTAAGAAGAGACTGGACAGCCACTTGTCTGGAACGGTACAGGGTCTCCGGCTTGAGCAGGGGGTTGGACTAGAAGACCTCCAAGATCTCTTCCAGTTCTATTCTGATAGATATAAGGAAAAGGCTGCTGGAATTGGATATGTCTAGTTTAACGAAGAGAAGGACGAGGGGGGACATGATAGCAGTCTTCCAGTATCTCAGGGGCTGCCCCAAAGAAGAGGGAGTCAAGCTATTCTCCAAAGCGCCTGAAGGCAGGACAAGAAGCAACGGATGGAAACTAATCAAGGAGAGAAGCAACCTAGAACTAAGGAGAAACTTCCTGCCAGTTAGAACAATTAACCAGTGGAAAGACCTGCTTCCAGAAGCGGTGAATGCTCCAACACTGGAAGTTTTTAAGAAGAGACTGGACAGCCATTTGTCTGAAATGGTATAGGGTTTCCTGCCTGAGCAGGGGGTTGGACTAGATGACCTCCAAGGTCCCTTCCAACTTTATTATTATTATTATTATTATTATTATTATTATTATTATTATTATTATTATTATTATTA
>NW_015408487.1:0-2210 GCF_001527695.2 Protobothrops mucrosquamatus
GGGGGGGGGGGGAGAAAATCTTTTAAGTCATCCGGGAGGGCTCTTTCTACATTATGCTGACCACTGTGCCTTTTGTCTCAATTTTTCTCACCCCCCAGAGGAAGATTGGATCCTACAGCTTTCTGATGTTTTGGCCTCTCTGCATCGCGAGCTTTGTCTTTATCTTCAGGAACATCCCGGAGACCAAACAGAAGAATTTTCTACAGATCCGGAACCTCCTGGCTGTCCAGGCCCTCAAAAGAATTAACGTCCAGGAGTCCCAAGGCGGATCCAGTCAGATCAGGGGGCTGGATGGGGGGAGGCGTAAAAAATCCAGGGTGACATCCGCAGTCCCATCCGTGCCTTCAATTTGAGGAAGTGGCCCATTCCGTTGGGATTTTGATACTCTCTTGTTTGCCGTTTTTAAAATAAACAAGATGTCCTTCTTGTGGAAGAGAATTGCTTGCTTTGATGGTGGGTTCTGTCAGGGAGGAAGGAAGGAAGGAGGGAGGGACAAAAGAGGAAGGAAGGAAGGAAGAAAAGAAGGAAAGGAAGGGAGGGAGGAAGGAAGGAAGGAAGGAAAGGAGGGAGGAAGGAAGGAAGAAAAGGAAGGAAAGGAAGGGAAGAAGGAAGGAGGGAGGAAGGAAGGAAGGAAGAAAAGAAGGAAGGAAAGGAAGGAAGGAGGAAGGAAGGAAGGAAGAAAAGAAGGAAGGAAAGGAAGGAGGGAGGAAGGAAGGAAGGAAGAAAGAAAAGAAGGAAGGAAAGGAAGGAGGGAGGGAGGGAGGGAGGAAGGAAGAAAAGAAGGAAGGAAAGGAAGGAGGGAGGGAGGGAGGAAGGAAGGAAGGAAGGAAGAAAAGGAAGGAAAGGAAGGAGGAAGGAAGGAAGGAAGAAAGGAAGAAAGGAAGAAAGAGAAAAAGGAAGGAAGGAAGAGAGAAAAGAGGAAGGAAGGGAAGCGAAGGAAGGAGGGAGGAAGGAAGGAAGGAAGAAAAGAAGGAAGGAAAGGAAGGAAGGAGGGAGGAAGGAAGGAAGGAAACTTCCACAAAAGGGTGGAAGAGGCATCTAAGAAGGAACTATTATATTACTCCAAGAAGTCTCTGGATACATCTGTTTCCAGACCCGTGGACAATCACTTGAATATGAGCCAGCCGTGTGCGGCAGCAGCCAAAGAAGCTAATTTACAATCCTGGGTTGTATAAACAGAGGCGTTGAATCAAAATCATGTGAAAAGGTAAGTACCGCTTTATAAAGCCTTAGCGAGGCCACATCTGGAATACAGCATCCAGTTTTGGTCACCAGAGTATTAAAAAAGATGTTGAGACCTTGTGGGGTGAGGGGGAGAAGTGCAAAGAAGAGCGACTAATATGATTAAGGGCCCGGAGACAAAAAGGTACAAAGTACGTTTCTTGTTCTTGAGCCCAAAACTTTCTGTTGCTAAGTGAGACATCACATGACCATGGGGATACTGCAGTGGTCATAAGTGTGAAAAACGGTCATAAGTCACTTTTTTCAGCGCTGGGGGAGCTTTGCTCAGTAAACCAACTGTTGTAAATCAAGGATTTATCTTGGAATGATTTTTAATGCCTTTTTATTCGTTGTGGACTGTTGCAGTGCCTGCACCTGGCCACCGGAGGGCAGCATTCACCGTCCTTTCCCAGTTCTGCTACTCCTTTTTTTCATTTCATTGTGTTAACCTTAATTGTGTTCCTCTGAAATTAGACTTTTTTTTTTTTTTTTTTACACAAAACGTGGCCACCACTTGTGCAGCACGGAGCACTCCGAGGTTGAATTGTTACCTTCTTCGCAGTAACTGAGAGTTGGGTGGCATACCCTTTTCAATAAACTAGGATTGTGGTTGTTTATTGAATGCTGGTGTCTTACTGGTCAAAGGGCTGAGGATATAACTCTGGTGCGTCTAGAGCGGTACTCCTCGTGCAGGCTGAGTTGGAGACTGGCTTAACCGTGGTTGATTGGCCGCTGTCTCCAGTTAAGCCACAAGCCACGATTCACTAACGGGTAAGGCCTGGGCTTGCCCAATTACTGTAAGCCTGAATCGACCATGATGGTTAGGAGGAGGAGGAGACCGAGAAGAGGTGAGGCTTGAAAGGCAGACTGGATTTCTTGAGTTGTCTCTTTCTCGTCCCTTTCAGGGGCCACTGGGGCACCACAGCCTTGGATCCAACTGTCAACCGGACGGCGGAATCCTGCAGGGCCCTCGCCTGATTGGCTCTCCA
>NW_015408487.1:11011-12926 GCF_001527695.2 Protobothrops mucrosquamatus
GGAAGGAAGGAAGGAAGGAAGGAAAAGATAGACAGACAGATAATAGGTTGGATATGTATGTATAGATAGATAGATAGATGGATGGATGGATGGATGGATGGATGGATGGATGGATGGATGGAAGGAAGGAAGGAAGGAAGGAAAAGATAGACAGACAGATAATAGGTTGGATATGTATGTATGGATAGATAGATAGATAGATAGATAGATAGATAGATAGATAGATAGATATGACGGATGGATGGATGGATGGAAAAGATAGAGACAGATAATAGGTTGGATATGTATGTATGTATGTATGGATAGATAGATAGATAGATAGATAGATAGATAGATAGATAGATAGATAGATAGATAGATAGATAGATAGATAGATAGATATGACGGATGGATGGATGGATGGAAAAGATAGAGACAGATAATAGGTTGGATATGTATGTATGTATGTATGTATGTATGTATGTATGTATGGATAGATAGATAGATAGATAGATAGATAGATAGATAGATAGATAGATAGATAGATAGATAGATAGATAGATAGATAGATATGATGGATGGAGGGGGGGGGGGAGAGAGAGCTGCCCTCATGCCTAAGGCAGGATTCGCACTCTTCCAGATTACTTAATGCCCTTTAATGAAATACCACAGCGAAAGAGGGAGGCAGACCTTAGGAATGTGGAAAAGCCAGTTGGGCATCTCTTCGATTAGCCATCCTCGTCCCAACCCTGCGAGGTAGGCAGGGTTGGGATGATGGTATCTGAGCCAGGATCTGGCACCCTCTGGAATCCAGGCTATCTGTTGCTGGGTTGTGATGGCTAGAGATGGTTTAATTGTTTGCCCGCAGAACTTGTTTAATTGTTCATTTCTCTGCAGAACTCTTGAATTGCTTCTTGGCAGAAATCTTTTGGAATGAGAAGTATTGCATGCACCTCTTTTTACGGGTGTAAAAAATGTGGGTTTTTTTGTTCTTTTTAACTGGGGGATTGTAACACTCAGCATTTGACAGGGGGATCAGGGGAATGGGGAGACGTCCAGTACACCAGCTGTGTAAAATAGATTTTCACCACTGGGTATTTTCACCCACATCCCTGCCAGGCAGTTTGTGTGCTTGATTTAATTTTGAGTTTTGCTCTTTCCTCTGCCAGCCGGCTGCGTTTTCCTTTGAACGAGCCACATTTTTGTTGTTAGTTAAGGGAGTTTAAATAATAAACCGTGCAGGATTGGCCCCCGAAGTCTGGTGTGTGTGTTTATGGCCAAATTATCTTCCCTCTTGGCCCCCAGTTTCTGCTCCTTGCAGAATTTTGATGGAAGGGAGTTGTGTTTGCTTGTGTTTGTTTGCCTGTCCCGGTGACAGTTTTGTGGCTAAGAAACGCCGCAGCCCTGCTTTTCCTGCCAAGTAAGGTGTGTTATGGGGAGGTGTGCAATGCTCCTTTGCTTTGCCGACAACCCACACCGGGCTGAGGTTTGAAACTATCCCAGTGAGGAATTGCAGAGGAGGGGGAAAAAAAATTAATCTGTTTTTATTTAATAACCCAACCTGGCCTTGGCTTTACCCTTTTTTTCCAAAGTGGTGGGTGATGGACAGAGGAAAATTGTTATTCCCAGCGGCAAAAGAGCAAAGTCAAGTTGTGAAGTAACTTGGTTTGTCTACCAAAGTCCAAAGACGGGGGAAAAAAGACACAATCATTCATTTTAGCTCGATTTTTTTTTCACGTTGCAATTGTGGTTTCCCCTTCCTCTGGTTTGGATGTGAAAAGGGACTTGACTGGAAATAGGTAAGTCGAGGTGAGGCTCTTTAAATGTGTGAATGGAGTGTGTGAAAAACACAAACCTGATCGGAGTGTGTAAAAAAATGGGGGAGGTGGGGGCTGATTTTGCACTATTAGGCACCACGTCTATCTCGTCTTATAAC
>NW_015408488.1:0-2209 GCF_001527695.2 Protobothrops mucrosquamatus
TGAGAATCTCCATAGACATTTAGCTGTGCTAGAGCTAATTGAACCTATTTTAGCTTTTCACCAGAACATGAATAAAAACCACAAGATCAGGAGAGGTAGCCTTTTTGGGTCAGTGCGTATTCATGAACTTTTGAAATGTTGCATGTCTAACTCGTGACTGTAGCCAAAAACAAAACACCTTTTTAATCAGGAAAACTGCCGAATTTGTTTGTTCAATAATTTTCCCTTGGGTGGTCACAGACACAAATATGTAAAAAAATATAAATATGTAAAAGGCATTGTGCTTAGCATTTATTTTCCAAGATTGCAGATTGGAATAGGGCAGTGGTGGCGAACCTATGGCACCTCTCTGTGGGCACACACGCCGTCGCTCCACTCCTAGGCCTTCAGCTGGGTTTTATAAAACCTTTTCGCTTTAGGCCTCCGCTGCCATGTGCAAAAAAAAAAAGGTTCAATCTATCAGTCAATTTCAACTTCTCGCGGGGAAAAAAAAAGATCTTGCAAAATTGGAATTGATTGATTGAACTTTTTAGTCCCATCCAGTCTGCTGTTACCACCACAGCCACACCCACCCAATGGGCCATGCCCACCCAATTGGCAACACTCAGCCAATGGGCCATACCCACCCGGCACTCGACGATGCATAAGTGGGTTTTGGGTTGCAGTTTGGGCACTCAGTCTCTAAAAGGTTCGCCATCACTGGAATATGGCATACTGAAGTGACAGTACGTTTTACAGCATATCAATCTTTAATTTAGTATTTTTTAATTTAAAAAAGCAGGGCAGGCACACATTAAGGGTAGATACCCATTAGCACATTGCTCTGCATCAGCACCAGTTTACTTACTTCTGCTCTGTACATACAGATACTTTGTAAAGTGCAGTTATTATTGCCACTTAGCAAACACCTTAAGACCTTACCACTGACTCCAAGAAAAGTTGCCAAAACTGGGCAGGCAGAAATAAGGTTGTTGAGGACAAGAATCCATGCTTTATATACCACAAGTATCACGCTAAACAGGAATGCAAAAAAAAAAAAATGCAATTTGTGAGCCATAAATATTTACCAGGATTTTTTATAGCTGACAGAATACCTTAGAATAGGGAAAACCAAAATTTATAACATTTTTTTGTTCTAGGGGATTTGAGAGGCCAAATTGGTCTTAAGTCTTACTCACTGAGTAAACAATAAGAAGAGTTAACAGGAATTAACGTATTTCAACAGAAGTAAAAGAAACAGAAAAAGAAAGCAGGCAGAGGAACTAGATTTTTCAAGAGATTGTGTTCCCATTACCAAAGGACTGAAAACATCATATCTCATATAGCCTCTGACTGCAAGGGGTGTATCAGGGGAGCTTCTGATAGCTGCTGTGGATGCATGAGTGATTGCTTCTTTCCAGGTAAGCAACAGCTGCTGCAGAGGTTAGTTAAAGTATATAATGCAGCCACTTTCTAGGGATCAAGTTCACTGAATGAGCAAATAGAACAAAAAGGACTTTGGCGGCCAAAGACAAGGGAGAATCCAATGGGAGGTCTTTAATAAATTGACTAACCTGAGACTTTAATATCAGAACAAGTGCGCCGCATGAGAAAAGCACATCCTCCTTCCCCTGTCCTGACCACTTTCTACAGGGGGACAATCGAGAGCATCCTGTCATACAGCATCACAGTCTGGTTTGGAGGCATCACTGCTTCAGACAGGAAGGCGGTGCAGAGAGTGGTGAGAATGGCCGAAAAGATCATTGGCAGTTCCCTCCCATCCAGGACATAGCACAGAAGCCCTGTTGAGCAGGGTCCGTGTAAGATTATCTGGGACACTACACATCCTCTTCATGACCTGTTTTCCTTGTTACCTTCTGGGAGGAGGCTTCATGGTATCCGAAGCAGAACATCCAGATTCAGTCAGAGTTTCATTCCATACAGCCTTAACCTTGTGAACTCTCAAGCTTCCTCCTTCCGTGATATATTGAAGATGGACAATATTTAATATTTATTTGCTACCTATATGTAGGGACAGGGCTTTTTTTCAGCCGGAACGCGGCGGAACCGCGTTCCGGCACCTTTTTCCGGGCCGGCCGCACCGGAAATAGCCCCTCCCACACCGGAAATAGCCCCTCCCAAATTTTACTTGCATTCCTGTTCTCTAAAGGGGCGGTCCTAGGGTTTGATGAGGGCGTGGCCAGGTTTGAGTTCCGCCACCTTTTCTCCG
>NW_015408489.1:0-2209 GCF_001527695.2 Protobothrops mucrosquamatus
ATAATAATAATAATAATAATAATAATAATAATAATAATAATAATAATAATGTTGGAAGGGACCTTGGAGGTCATCTAGTCCAACCCCCTGCTCAGGCAGGAAACCCTATACCATTTTGGACAAATGGCTGTCCAGTCTCTTCTTAAAAACTTCCAGTGTTGGAGCATTCACCGCTTCTGGAGGCAGGTTGTTCCACTGGCTAATTGTTCTCACTGTCAGGAAGTTTCTCCTTAGTTCTAGGTTGTTTCTCTCCTTGATTAGTTTCCATCCGTTGCTTATTGTGGCAAAATGGTAGACATCAGTCACCATAGAATGAATCCACATGTTCCTGATGCCAAGGGGGTTTCCTGGGGCAATGAGATTCTTGTCTAGATCAGGAGTAAGTAATCTGGTGGTCCCCAGACTTTTTAGGATTCAGCTCTCACCATCCCTGAAGATTGGCCATGCTGGCTAAGGCTAAAGAGAAGTTTAAGATACCCACATACCCCTGTATGTTACATATTTCTGGTTTAGACAGTATCGTTATTGAGTGTCATATAGCAAGCAGTCCATAAAACCTCATTTTCAATAAAATAGAGGCTGTCTGTTTTATGAGAAGATAGCATTAGAGTGAGATTTCATAAGACTGAAAATTATAGCTCTCTCTGGTATCACCTATTCCAAGACAGTAGCTTCTGAGCATCTTTCTTCCACACACACACACACCCGTGAGGAAAAAAAAATCCATTTTCATGATCGGAGAGATTGACGGGAAATAAATGTTTCCCCAAAGCGTTCAGGAAGATAAGATCATAAAAGACACCCTATTAAACATTTGCCACACCATTTCTTTCTAAAAATGTACGAAAGGTTAATTTGTTTTTTTTTTTAAAAAAAAAATGGCGTTATGGATGGTTTCATGTATAGCAACTTCAGCCCTTCTTCTGACACAGTGACTCGGCTCACTGTCACTCATGCTCTGGTGACTTCTCGTTTGGACTACTGCAATGCGCTCTACGTGGGGCTGCCCTTGAAGAGCATTCAGAAGCTTCAACCTGAGCAGAATGGAGTTCCACTGATAGTCAATGGTGGTGGAGAGTCATCCCAGGTAACTCCACTAATCCATGACCTGGATTGGCTGCCAGTGTATTTCCAGGTGTAATTCAAGTGGCTGTTTGTCACCTTTTAAAGCTCTTCAGGGTTTGGGAACCACATTACTTGAGGGACCCCCTTGTCCCAGTTGTTTCGACCTGTTGAATTTGTCCAGCTGACTGGGCATGTTACGACTCCTGTCAGCTGAGAAGGGTTGCTTGGTGGCGATCAGGAGACATGTCTTCCGTAACACCTGCCCTATGAAATATCCATCCTCCTGAGATTAGGATGGCCCCAATCCAGTTGGCCCTTCAGAAGGCCTTGAAGGCCAGGCTATGTGCCCAGGCCTGGCATCCTGAATGTGTGAAGGACCCTGATTCATCCATTCTCCAGAGATTAGGATGGCCCCAATCCAGTTGGCCTTTCAGAAGGCCTTGAAGGCCAGGCTATGTGCCCAGGCCTGGCATCCTGAATGTGTGAAGGACCCTGATTCCCAGTAATGATTACACGGACAGATTATAATATCTCTTGGCTGCTATTTGTACTGTTTTCATTTTTAATCTTTGGAAGGTCAGATCCTGAAGTTGAAACTCAAGTACTTTGGCCTAATGAGAAGGAAGGACTCACTGGAGAAGAGCCTAATGCTGGGAAAGATGGAGGGCAAGAGAAGAAGGGGACGACAGAGAATGAGGTGGCTGGATGGAGTCACTGAAGCAGTAGGCGTGAGCTTCAATGGACTCCAGAAGATGGTAGAGGACAGGAAGGCCTGGAGAAATGTTGTCCATGGGATCGCGATGGGTCGGACACGACTTCACAACTAACAACAACAACATTTTTTTATTATTATTATTGTTCGCCACCTACAGACCCTTGTTGGAGATGAGTGGTCATAGAAATTGACTAAAGAAAGATGCTCCTACTATTTATTTCTACAATAACTAATAATAATAATAATAATAATAATAATAATAATAATAATAATAATAATAATAAAGTTGGAAGGGACCTTGGAGGTCATCTAGTCCAACCCCCTGCTCAGGCAGGAAACCCTATACCATTTCAGACAAATGGCTGTCCAGTCTCTTCTTAAAAACTTCCAGTGTTGGAGCATTCACCGCTTCTGGAGGCAGGTTGTTCC
>NW_015408490.1:0-2209 GCF_001527695.2 Protobothrops mucrosquamatus
GTGACTTTGGACCAATCACCAGGAGACAGTGAGTTCTAGTCCCGCCTTAGGCATGAAAGCCAGCTGGGTGACTTTGGGCCAATCACCAGGAGACGGTGAGTTCTAGTCCCGCCTTAGGCATGTCAGCCGGGTGGGTGACTTTGGGCCAGTCCCCCCCCCCCTCTCTCCAACCCAATTTCATGATCTTTCATGTGTTGGATGTTTACCTCCCGGTTGCAAAGCGAACCGTCCGTCCCGTCTAGGGAGTCCTCGACTTATGAACGTTGAGCCCAGCTTTCCCGCCGCTAAGTGGGACCGCCGTTCAGTGAGTTTGGCTCTGTTTTGGGGCCAGCTTTCTCGCCAAGCTAATACGGTCGTTAGGGGAATCTGGGCTAACCAATTGTGACGTCGCTTGCCACAAGGTCGCAAAAGGGGACGCTGCGACCGTCGTAAATACGAGTCGGTTGCCCAGCGTCTGAATTTGGATCCTGTGACCCCGGGACGCTACGACCGTCATAAACATGAGTCAGTTGCCGAGCAGTCTGAATTTTGATTACGTGACCCCGGGACGCTGTGACCGTCGTAAACACGAGTCGGTTGCCAAGTGTCTGAATTTTGATCCCGTGACCCTGCGACGCTGCGACCGTCATAAATACGAGTCGGTTGCTAAGCCGTGGTAACTAAATTAACTCTTGTAAGTCAAAAATGACCTGAATTCGTTGAGCAACTACTACTACTACTACTACTACTACTAATAATAATAATAATAATAATAATAATAATAATAATAAAGTTGGAAGGGACCTTGGAGGTCATCTAGTCCAACCCCCTGCTCAGGCAGGAAACCCTAGACCATTTCGGACAAATGGCTGTCCAGTTTTTCTTAATAATAATAATAATAATAATAATAATAATAATAATAGTAGTAGTAGTAGTAGTAGTAGTAATAGTAGTAGTAATAGTAGTAGTAGTAATAATAATAATAATAATAATAATAATAATAAATAATAATAATAATAATAATAATAATAATAATGTTGGAAGGGACCTTGGAGGTCATCTAGTCTAACCCCCTGCTCAGGCAGGAAACCCTAGACTATTTTGGACAAATGGCTGTCCA
This sequence comes from Protobothrops mucrosquamatus, assembly GCF_001527695.2. Taxonomy (NCBI): domain Eukaryota; kingdom Metazoa; phylum Chordata; class Lepidosauria; order Squamata; family Viperidae; genus Protobothrops; species Protobothrops mucrosquamatus. Next base: position 1,100 of record NW_015408490.1, read on the forward strand.
GTTTTTCTTAATAATAATAATAATAATAATAATAATAATAATAATAATAGTAGTAGTAGTAGTAGTAGTAGTAATAGTAGTAGTAGTAGTAATAGTAATAATAATAATAATAATAATAATAATAATAATAATAATAATAATAATAATAATAATAATAATAATAATGTTGGAAGGGACCTTGGAGGTCATCTAGTCCAACCCCCTGCTCAGGCAGGAAACCCTAGACCGTTTCGGACAAATGGCTGTCCAGTTTTTCTTAATAATAATAATAATAATAGTAGTAGTAGTAGTAATAATAATAATAATAATAATAATAATAATAATAATAATAATAATAATAATAATAATAATAATAATAATAATAATAAAGTGGGAAGGGACCTTGGAGGTCATCTAGTCCAACCCCCTGCTCAGGCAGGAAACCCTATCCCATTTCAGACAAATGGCTGTCCAGTCTCTTCTTAAAACTGTTTGAGGTTACCCCGGCACGGAAAAAACGGGACTTATGACCAGTCCTCGCACTTACGACCGTCTCGGCATCCCTGCGGCCGTGGGATCAAAATTCAGTTGCTTAGCAAACCGGCCTAGTCACCACGGTCGCACCATCCCGGCGTTAAACCCATTCGCCGCCTTGCACACCAGCAAAGCCGCCGGGGGGAGAGCCGGATTCGCTTAACGACCGCCCCGCGCGATTCGCTTAACGACCGGGACACACACACACACCCCAAAAAATTGGGCCGCAACTCAATCTAGATCAGCAAAGATCTCTCTCTCTCTCTGTTCTTCGGAAAGGCCGCGTCCAAGGGGGGCACGATTCGAACTCGGCGCCAGGTTTCCCGTTTGACCATCCGGAGGCGGGAAAGGAAAGGGGGAAAAGCCTAGGGTGGAAAGGAATTTGAATATTTTTTTTGGGGGGGGGGAAGATAAGGGGAAAAAAAAAATAGGACAGCTGTTGTCACCTAGCAGGTGGGTCCAGATGTTGCCGGTCTCGGTGTGGATGCGAAAGATGCTTTTGAAGCAGGCGCGGAAGGAGGGCATGGGGGGCCGGTGGCCGTGGAGCAGGTAGTCGTTGTCCTTCAGCCAGTCGGGCAGGACGTCGTAAGGGATGAC
>NW_015408491.1:0-2209 GCF_001527695.2 Protobothrops mucrosquamatus
CTCCTCCTCCTCCTCCTCCTCCTCCTCCTCCTTCTTCTTCTTCTTCTTCTTTTTCTTCTTCTTCTTCTTCTTCTTCTTCTTCTTCTTCCTCCTCCTCCTCCTCCTCCCATCTCATGCCATTTCACTGTCTTTCTTCTAGTGAATCTGGCAGCAACAGAACATAAACATTTTTATCCTGACAGCTAATCACACAGCGTAAGACAACTAGTAGCTGTATCTTGCAGTGTGGATGAAATGCTCTGTAAAAAGATCCTCCTTGTTGGGATTATGTGGCCTTAGCAATTCCTATCAAGAAATGAGAAAGTACCACAGATAATAAGCTTCAATTGCTTACTGAAACAATTGGGAAACCATGAAGAAAGCAGGTACAATAAAAAAAAAATAAGTTTTCCATATTCAAAAAAGAGCATCTCATAGTATAGTTTTGAAACAGACTAATACTATGATGGTAGTTAAGACAGAGCGCACCCTGCTTTCTTGGGGGGCAAAAAACTGTTCTATAAAACACAGTTGTGATTTTCTTAACCTTGGCATACCTGCTAGAACAGAAATCTGTGAAATTCTAATACCAGTTCAAGTTGCAACAAGTATTGAAGAAAAGGGCAGTAGTTTAGTGATATAAGTTCCATGAAATCCTCAATCATTGACTATAACACATCATTCACTAAACCAATGTATTAATTGTCAGTACAGGTGGTTTCATATTTCCTGCATTCCAGTGAATGTTTAGCCTGCTTTATTTATTTTACTCTTCCAGGCATGTGGTTATAATATGCCTATAACAAACATAAAGCATTTAATGATAAAACAGAATGCAAGGTTGTCAGTTTATCTTTAGCAGTAAATCAATATGAAGTAATTAATGAGATACTAGTAACACCTTGCTTAATTTTTTGCTTACATCTTGTTGTACCCACCCAGAATCCACCTGAATCAGAACAAGCTTCAAACATTATAAGATAAATAAATAAAATGTAATTGCAGCAGAAAAAAGATACTTCAATTGTCTGTGAACTATTTCAAGAAACCGTCAAATAAATAATGATTTATAGATAATCACCAAAGGAACAGGAAATGGAGCCTGATACACTGAGGAATTTTAATTAAAATCTGAGTAACTAAGCTGGTTAATACTTGTTGAAATCTAGGAAATATATACATTTACAGCTATTCAAAATGTTTAAAATTTGTAATGGCTGAAAGAAACAGATTTCTATCATTTCTTGAATAAAACTTTAAAATTAAACTTAATAGCCTTTAATTGTAAAAAAGAGTTCTGCTTCATTTTTTGTCACAGTTATCACCCCAAATTTTATTCAATGGTTCTAACAAAATTCATTTTCCTACATTCAGTGTACTATACAAATTTGGTTGATGCAACTGCTGTTAATAAAGTATTAAAAAGACTTACGCAAATGGAAATTCAGTAGAAAAAGCTCTAAGGAGGGGGGAAAAAAAAACCCCAAAGCCTCACTCCTAACCTCAGATCCATTTTATTAGCAAAGGCCAACTACTTCTGAATTCTCTTGGGAACAAAACTTTCTTCCATTCTGCCAACTGCTAATGCCTCAAACATTTTGTCCTTCCAAGCCTCCTTTGTAAGCAACACTATTTCTCATTATCACTATTCAGTGGAAAAGAGAACTAGAGCAGAATTCTTTTGAAAAAGGGATGAAAACAGAAATTAGACTGAATCAGGCCATCTCTTTAGAGATTAAATGCCTTATGTATATGTGTGCAGGATCCTATACTGGCCTATCGGGTGAAAAATTACTCCCCCCCCCCCCCCAGTTGTTACAGCTTTGATTGCTCTTTGGATTATCCCTGCAGTTTTCTTGGCAAGATTTCACAAATGGTTTGCCATTGCCATCTTCCTAGGCTGAGCAAGAGTGACTGGCCCAAAGTCACCCAGTGGGTCTGTACGTAAGGCAGGATTAGAACTCATGGTCTCCCAGTTTCTAGCCTGGTGCCTTAACCACTACAGAATCTTACTAATTTATTAGTCACCTTTTTTTTTTTTTACTTTTCTGTGTATTTTATACATAAAGATGATCATCCCCAAAAGACTGAACATCTGGTGATTGTTAATATTGCTTTGTATTGTTCTCTAAGTTGTTTTTAATAACCCCTGATGCCAAAATTTCAACCTTTGAACATCTCTGATAAATCCATGGTTGGCATCCCTCTTTTGAAAAAGGTGAGTATGTAG
>NW_015408492.1:0-2209 GCF_001527695.2 Protobothrops mucrosquamatus
CAGCACCTTTGACAAAGAAAGTAGTTAAAAAAGAAAGGTGGCAGCAGAGGGCAATGGCAATTTCCAATTTTCTGCATATGGAAACAGCATTTAAATATAATTTCTAAAGTCTCTTTATTTAAAAGATTTGCAAAGAGAGCTTAATTCAACCATGTCTATATTGCCATTTCTCATATGCCAGGGGTAGGCAACCTTGGCTTTTTTATGACTCGTGGACTTCAACTCCCAGAATTCTGAGCTATGCTGGCTCAGGAATTCTGGGAGTTGAAGTCCATGAGTCATAAAAGAGCCAAGGTTGCCTACCCCTGGCATATGCATATAGGATTAATTAGTTTCACAGGAAAACTGCAACTACTAACTAGTTCAAAATGTAGTTTCTGTATTGTAAAATGCAGATCCCCTCCTTAAAGACCTTTCTGTTTTAACAGAAGCTTTCACAAATGTAAACAGATTAAATTTTTTTTTTATTTGTCTACCTAAGGAAACAAAATTCGTCAGAAATATACAGGAATAAATTGGAGTATGTCAACTGATATCACCTAATTTCTAATATATTCTATATGCTAAAGAGGAAATTTATCATTTTCTTCTTTAAACTGGTATGGAACCATTGATAATTCTTAAGAAAAAGTAAAAAAAAATGTCAAGGCATATATTAAAACAATATTATGATGATTAAAAATTTGCCATTCGTCTTCCTAACTTAATCTCCACGTCAGCTTCCAGCTCATAGAGAAGGGTATTCAAAGTGAACCAATCAGATGCTCCATAGTTTCTCATTGGGTGTACCTGCCCCTAAGTTCTGTTGTTTCTTTAACTGCTGATTTTTGTTTGTGTGATTAACAACTCATGTGTGGAATCAAGACCAGAGGCACTTCTCTATTTGAAAGCATTTAAATGAATGATAGAATTCAGCACAGGATGTTCGCTAGGCAAAGTTCACTTGCAGAGAAAAAAATACAAAAATAAATAAATAAAAAGCCTTGCAAAGAATGTTATTACTGTAGGCAATGGGCAACTGATTAACAAAACTGAGCACAGCAGCAGCACATGGAGTCAACAACTTTTAATCTCTTGCAGGCTTTTACTCACTCAGGCTTCACATATGACCATGCTGGAAACCAATTTAAATTACACTTTAGGGACAACTTAGAAACCATATTAGCATTTTGGGGTTGGTAGTATAATTGCAACGGGAATGTAGACATTAGATCTAGATGTTTTGATAAATTCTGTGTGCAAATCTTGATTCCATCTGATATCCAGGTGCAGGTTAACAAAAGAAACTTGCTATTGAGTCCCATGGAAGTGATGGCATTATTTATTTATTTATTTTGCTTTTTAGTTTGTTTTATTTTCAGTTTGCTTTAAATATATTTACAATCTCCTCACCTATTCATCAAAAATATGTTTCCTGATGGAGAAATAATCTGCACTTGTCATCCTAAATATCTTTTACCTTCCCAAAAGGTGTTTTATATTTCCTTTGTGTATTTCAGCTGAACTATTTTGAAATTTAATTTTCTACCAATTGTATAAAGGAAGTTGGAAGAATCCCCCTCCTAGTAATTGTTACCATTTGAAAAGAACATTCTTTTAAAATGGTGATCTTAATTTTCTACAGCCACACAATTTAAGGTTTTTTTCACGAAGAAAAGATCTGATCCTTTCATCTCTGCCATTACTTCATTCAGTTATTGTTGTCTTCAGAAATCTTGGCGATACAGAAGTTGCTGTGGTTACCTTCATGTAGAAGTACATAACAAGAAGAATATGGCTATTCCATATAGATACAAAATGATTTACCTCTCTTTGTAAAAATAATGAGAGGTGAAAATCTGAACTGGGAACTTTTCTGACTACTAGATAATTACAACTACCAAAATGCCTATCTGTCCAACATATGTATGTATGTTTTTGTGTACACACATACATGATTATCATTTAAGACATCTTATATTTCTGAATAACAATGTTTTGAGGTACACAATGAATACTATAATTAACACCAGAGACTTCCGGTGGCAGGCGACTTCGCTGGACGCAGCTGTTTGCTGCTCCCGCCTGTTTCTGCGTAAAAGCCGTTTTGACAGCCTGCATCAGCTGTCAAACGGCTTGATACCTTTCCCCTGGGCATAGGGGGATAGGTGAGCTGCCCGAGGTAGGAGTTGAGTTCCCGAGTCGTCCCTTGTGGACGATGTAGGTGAGA
>NW_015408493.1:0-1362 GCF_001527695.2 Protobothrops mucrosquamatus
TCAAGCTGGATGTTGACACCATGTCTCTGTCCAGAGATCAGAAGACAAACCACCAGAATCGTCACCTCACTCCAACTGGCACAGCCAGTCCGTGCCGAACGACCCAAGACAAGGCTACGTTTTGCAATGATGACGGCCTGATCCATGACCCCATTAAAGATGTTGTACAAATGCACCCCATGTTTTCTATGCTCAACAGTGGACAGCATGGGGCTTAGCTCCTCTGATTTCCTGCTGTGAAGCAATGTGATGCTTTTGTGTTGATTCAGACAAGTGGAATGATTATGCTAAGTGGGGTCAGCAAGGAATTATTTTACCCCCCAGCTGAGCAAAGCTGAGCTGGGTTTTTAGGCTAGAAAATGAGAAATGCACCTGGAAGAGAGACAAAAGCTTTTTTTTTTCCCCAAGTAGATGTTTCCACCTGTCTGAATATTTTTGAGATACTTATCTGTAAAAGCAAAGTTGATGTGGTTGTTATCTGTGTATATGTGTAATAATGAAGTGGTGGGATTCAGCCAGTTTGCATCACTTCGGCAGAACCGGTAGCTAATTTTTTGTTGCCCAGGCCCAGAATGGACTTCCGGAAGCGGCATCCACACAGAGAACCGGTTGTTCACATATTTGAATCCCACCACTGGTACAATGTGTATGTGTATGTATATGTATATGCATATGTGTTGAGCACAGCATTGCACAAATGGCTTAATTATACATTGTGGCCAGGTTTTGTTTTTTTTCAAACATGAAGCTCCATCTATTGTGCATAGTTGCCGTTTATAAATACAGAGCTGGTATTATTGTAGTCTGTGTTGTTCCCCATTTGAAATTGCAGGCTTGAATTTATCGTACAATTTTATTTAAAGAACAAGCCCAGCCTTACCGAACATTAGATGCTGCAAAGAGCAGACAGTGGGCTATTATGCATCGGCTTTCATTCAAAACCACGGATATGAATATATGGCATCACTTCTTTTTCAGAAGTGTCACTTTATATTCTGAACAGCCATACATAAGAATTAAAAAGACAAAAATACAACTTGGAGGGGAAAAAAGCCTTAAGTGTTTTCAAGAGGGTTTGTCTAAAAATGGATTCTCCAGATTTTCATGCATGGCGTAGTTTTCTTTCTTATTTTTGATCTCAGTAGAGTTTATGGTCAAATCCACTCCTCCTCCTCCTCCTCCTCCTCCTCCTCCTCCTCTTCTTCTTCTTCTTCTTCTTCTTCTTCTTCTTCTTCTTCTTCTTCTTCTTCTTCTTCTTCTTCTTCTTCTTCTTCTTCTTCTTCTTCTTCTTCTTCTTCTTCTTCTTCTTCTTCTTCTTCTTCTTCTTCTTCTTCTTCTTCTTCTTCTTCTTCTTCTTCTTCT
>NW_015408493.1:9631-11840 GCF_001527695.2 Protobothrops mucrosquamatus
TTCAGCCGGAACGCGGCGGAACCGCGTTCCGGCACCTTTTTCCGGGCCGGCCGCACCGGAAATAGCCCCTCCCACACCGGAAATAGCCCCTCCCAAATTTTACTTGCATTCCTGTTCTCTAAAGGGGCGGTCCTAGGGTTTGATGAGGGCGTGGCCAGGTTTGAGTTCCGCCACCTTTTCTTCGAGAAAAAAAGCCCTGTGAATTCCTATAAAATATGGGGCAAAGGGAGGCAAATAATCTTTGATAAGATGCCAAAGATAGATAAGGGCTAGTTCTCCATCACAAATGATGCCCTTATATTATATATTACATTATTGTGTGAAAAAGTCTCTCTCTCTCTCTCTCTCTCTCTCTCTCTCTCTCTCTCTCTCTCTCTCTCTCTCTCTCTCTCTGTGTGTGTGTGTGTGTGTGTGTGTATCTCAGAGGTCTGCTCTTCCTACTTCTTCTCAAATCCAACCTTTCAGTCAAAAAGAATAAGAGGATGGACCACAGTTTTTCAGTTATCATACATATTCAAAAACTAAGCTTCCCACGAGTACTTTTTTCCCCAGTAAAAATATAAAAACAAATCTGCTTTTGCATTGCAAGAAGCTGAATCCTGCTACTTGAATAAATGAGATCAATTTGCATTTCTTTCCTTCTCCTGCTTCAGATACTAATGGAGAGAGGTGGCAAGCTTTTTCAGCGGCCTAAAGTCCATCATCCTAAGACTCCAGATGGCCCTAACAAACAATTGCTGTCTTCTCCTTTACATACTGTTGTACTTTCACCAGAATGTGAAACCATCTGCGATAGATTCCTTCAAATTTACATGACTAAATGTGCCTTCCTTCAATTAATTTTAAATACCAACATGGAAAACAAGCGTGTCAGCCAGAAAAGTAGAAATTTAACTCCCTGGGAGAAGTAGGCCTCAGAGGTGGGTGTTCTAATAATCTGCCCTCAGTGACAATTTTACCTTTGGGTTAATATTTTTCTCTCTTACTTAATATCATCTCTTAGCTATATACATACTGAGGTGACTTTAAAATTCAGCGACGAACATATATTAATAAGCATGATGCAAAAGAGCAGTATGGAATGGAATGGATGGAAACTAAGCAACCTAGAGCTAAGAAGACAGTAAGAACAATTAATCAGTGGAACAACTTGCCTCCAGAAGCGGTGAATGCTCCAACACTGGAAGCTTTTAAGAAGAGATTGGACCACCATTTGTCTGAAATGGTATAGGGTTTCCTGCCTGAGCAGGAGGTTGGACTAGAAGACCTCCAATGTCCCTTCCAACTATTCTATTCTATTCTATTCTATTCTATTCTATTCTATTCTATTCTATTCTATTCTATTCTACTCTATATTCCAATATCTATTCTATTCTATATTCCAATATCTATTCCATTCCACTCCACTCCACTCCACTCCATTCCACTCCACTCCACTCCACTCCATTCCACTCCACTCCACTCCATTCCATTCCATTCCATTCCATTCTATTCTATTCTATATTCCAATATCTATTCTATTCTATATTCCAATATCTATTCCACTCCATTCCACTCCACTCCACTCCACTCCACTCCACTCCACTCCACTCCATTCCATTCCATTCCATTCCATTCCATTCCATTCCATTCTATTCTATTCTATTCTATTCTATTCTACATGTACTGCTCTACTCTATTCTTCTACTCTACTCTACTCTACTCTACTCTACTCTACTCTACTCTACTCTACTCTACTCTACTCTACTCTATATTCCAATTTCTATTCTATTCTATTCTATTCTATTCTATTCTATTCTATTCTATTCTATTCTATTCTATTCTAGTAATATTTTCTTTTCTTTCTTTCTTTTTTTTAAAGGAAACAACACTCAATCACCCAGAGTAACTGAGAATGAGTTGGGTAGCCATAAAAAAACGCATAAATTAATAAATAATTATGATCCTAAGAGCACCCCAAAATCTCATACTGTTCTGGGAAATGCAAACACATTTAGAATAGGTGCTCATCCTATTTCTCCACCTGGGAACAAGATATGTACAACGTTTTCACCTTGTTATATATAGTTCATCTTCAATTTACTGATCTTCATTCTCTCTATTACTGCGTCTTGATACCAGTTTAGAGTATGAACTTCTCCCAATCCAAATATTATTGATAAAACTGGGTATCCTTGAGACATTGGTAGCTGTGTCTTCCTTTTCATTA
>NW_015408494.1:0-2209 GCF_001527695.2 Protobothrops mucrosquamatus
AAGGAAGGAAGGAAATGAGAAAGAGAAGGAGAAGAAGGAAAATGGAAGGAAAAGGAAGGGAAGGGGAGAGAAAGGGAAAGGAAAGGAAAGGAAAGGAAAGGAAGGGAAGGGAAGGGAAGGGAAGGGGAGAGGAGGGAAGGGAAGGAAAGAGGGAAGGAAGGAAGGAAGGAAGGAAGGAAGGAAGGAAGGAAGGAAGGAAGGAAGGAAGGAAGGAAGGAAGGAAGAGAGAGAGAAGGAGTTCTAAATCAAAGAAGATGACTAAGGAACACTTTCTGCTTAATGAGACTTTGTAAGGAGGAGAAGGAAGAGAAGGAGAAGGAGAAGGAGAAGGAGAAGGAGAAGGAGAAGGAGAAGGAGGAGGAGAAGGAGAAGGAGAAGGAGAAGGAGAAGGCAACGCAAGGCAGCTATTATCACTTCCCTGGCTGCTGTTCCTAGATCAACTGGTTGCCACTGCAAGAGCCACGTCCTCTGCCATGGAAGCCTTGGGAGCTCTTTGGCTTCTGTGGCAGGCACTCCTGGCGGAAGAGGTAGGACCGAGAGACAAGCAGTATTTTCCATCAACTGGAACTCTAATGGATTGCATGATCTCCCTTGTGTAAAGGCCCCAAGTCCAGCATCCTACCCAGTGCAAAATTCAAACTCAAATCTCCCAAATGGGGTTGATATTTTTTTTTCCTTTGGAAGCTTTGGGCCACCCCGCGGGGTTATTATGCTGTGAAACGGACCAGAATTGCCATCTCTGAGGCTTCCTGCGCTGTGCTGCAAAACTGCACCTCTGCCAAGAGATGGCAAATGAGTGTGGGATTCTCAGCCCATTCTCACAGATCCGTGAATGAGCGCCAGATTTTATCTTCCTGGGCTCCAAAATCACCGCAGATGGGGACTGCAGCCAAGAAATTTAAAGACGCTTGCTCCTGGGGAGGAAAGCTATGGCAAATCTAGACAGCATACGAAAAAGCAGAGACATCACCCTGCCAACAAAAGTACATATAGTCAAGGCCATGGTTTTCCCAGTTGCAATGCATGGCTGTGAAAGTTGGGCCATAAGAAAGGCTGAGCGACAAAGAATGGAGGCCTTTGAACTCTGGTGCTGGAGAAGACTCCTGTGAGTCCCCTGGACTGCAAGGCGATCCAACTGGTCAGTCCTAGAGGAGATCAACACCGACTGCTCTTTAGAAGGCCAGATCCTGAAGTTGAAACTCAAGTACTTTGGCCACTTAATGAGAAGGAAGGACTCCCTGGAGAAGAGCCTAATGCTGGGAAAGATGGAGGGCAATAGAAGAAGGGGACGACAGAGAAGGAGGGGGCTGGATGGAGACACTGAAGCAGGAGGCATGAGCTTAAATGGACTCCAGAAGATGGTAGAGGACAGGAAGGCCTGGAGGAACGTTGTCCATGGGGTTGCGATGGGCCGGACACGACTTCGCAACTAACAACAACAACAGACGGTGAGACCCAGGTTGCAAATACTGGTGGCCCTCAAACTTACAACAGTTCATTTAGTGGCCGTTTGAAGTTACCGCAGCACTGAAAAAGGGGACTTACAATTTTTTTCCCCCACACTTAAGACCGTTGCAGCATCCCCCTGGTCAAGGGATCAAAATCCTGACTCTTTGGCAACCGGCTCGTATTTATGACAGTATTGCGGTATCATGTGACCACCTTTTGCGACCTCCTGACAAGCAAAGTCAACGGGGGAAGCCAAATTCACTTCACAACCGTGTTACCAACTTAACAACTGCAGGGATTCACTTAAACAACTGTCTTGCCAGAAAGGTCGTAAAATGGGACCAAACTCACTTAACCACTTTGAAACTAAGGAAAATAGGAGAAGAAAATTCTGCTGATGGTGTAATCTAGTCTGGTAACGAAACGTTTAAAAACTAAATGGAAACAAGCGTGGAGAGCAAAACCACAGCCAAAATCCCGTAACAATTGGTCTCACTTAGCAATGAAAATATGGGCTCAATTTTAGTTGTACGACAAGGACGAACTACACACACACACACATACAGGATTATTCTGTGGGTCGATGGTCTGTATTTCTTCTCCAATCATTTTTGGCTGCAGTGCGGTTCAAGGGTAGGGTTGGTGGGGGGTTGTTATGAAGTTAAATTTATTGATCCTCTCTAATTCAGTTTGATCATAGAAGCCTGGTGTGCAGTGGACTAACCAGACCCGGTTTCTGATTCAAACAAAGGTTGCAATT
>NW_015408495.1:0-2208 GCF_001527695.2 Protobothrops mucrosquamatus
ACCAAATAATTTAATGCAGAACTTCTATTTAAATGAAATGTAATTAGTTTACATACAGTATTTTGTCATACAGAGAGCCATTCAAAAAAAGGCCATTAAGGAGTATAAGTTCATAGTACAAGCCAAACACTGTGCTTGCAGAAACATTTAGCAATAGGCTAACAGTCAGTTATTTAAGCCAGATGAATAAAGTTGAACTGTAATTCTAACCCTTGCTATTAGCCATAACCAAATTTCGGGGGGGGGGGGGAGGACTAGCTTCCCCAAAATATTTCTTGCTTCCAGTTTTCTATACAAGATATATATGGACAAAGGCTGTAAATATAAAATATTGTATAAATGATTAAATTTAATGTTAATTATAATCCTTTTCATACAGTCCTGTTTTTGACTGCTATCACTCAAATAACAAGAATTGCATGCAGCCCATCACACATCAGATGCTTACTATCTATAGAGAGTAATCACATATATATTCAAATGTACGTATTATTAGAGTGATACAGTAGTATTGGTAGGGAATTCAGAGTATTAATGTTTGAGTGAGCCCAACTCACCTCACAGGGTTGATGTTGGAGGGGGGGGGACAATAGGAGGAGGAAGGTGTGTTGGGAATGTCTATGGAGATTCTCAAACATCCAGGTCATGGTTGTCCCAAAGATGCTTTTTCATGAGGCAATTGGACTTCCTTTTTTCTCTTTGAAGACGTTTTGCTTCTCATCCAAGAACCTTCTTCAGCTCTGACTAGATGGTGGAGAATGGAAGGATTTATATTCCTTGCAGCCAGCCCATCAGAACAAGATTCAGCAGTCCATTTGCATTTAAAAGAGAAATGCCATTCTTTCAAAGACAGCAAAGTCCACATTTTGGACAGAGAGGACTGGTGGTTTGAAAGAGGGGTCAAAGAGGCCATCTATGTCAAAGTTGAACAGCCCTCTCTTGACAGAGGGGGAGGGATACGACATTATGTTCAGTCTACAACACAGTCCTTCAACAGTTCCAAGAAGGCTCTACATTCATTTGCATTACTCCGGTGACCATGACACAAATAAGCTTCCAGGTGGCCTCAACTACTCTCTAAAAGAAGAGAGTAGTTGCAAGGAATATATATGCGTCCATTCCCTACCATCCAGTCAGAGCTGAAGAAACTTCTTGGATGAGAAACAAAATGTCTTCAAAGAGAAAAAAGAAAGTCCAGTTGCCTTGTGAAAAAGCACCTTTGGATGTGTTGGGTATGTTCCCCCTGCCTTATTTTGAAAACGTAATCAAGGCAGGATATGAATGAATGAATGAATGAATGAATGAAATAATAAATACATTTCCATTACATATATACAAAAATATGGTATGTATATTTTATTTCTAATTTACTTTCTTGAACTTTATTTACTGATAAGTTTAACAAGATAAACCTACGCAGAGTGAATTCAGATTGGTCTTTGTAGAGGTTTCCAGTAACTAACTTTTTTCCTCTTTATGTCAAGAAAATTGTTGCTGTATATGCACCTTTTTTTCTTAAGATATTTTCAAGAAAAGTCCTAATCTGATGCCTTAACCACCACACCAAACTACCTTATTTTTGTGCAGAATAGTATGTAGTGTAACTGCTAAACTACACTGGTGTAAACATGATGTGACATCATGATTTTAGTTATATTCAAAAGGTTATATTCAAACCAACTATTCTGGGTTAATATAAATAATAATACAAAATACACAATGAAACACAAACAGAAAAAACAGAGCATGTAGTTTATTGCACCATAATGGATAAAATAATATTAAAATCTGCTCATAGATGGTACTCATTATAAAATACAGAAGTCCAAGTGTCATAGCTCATGATTCATTGTAAATACATACTCTATGATTAGAAAATTCAAAAGAAAAATATATTGCGGTTGACTTATTAAAAGTAACAGCAACAAACCTTTGCAATATTAAAAAAAATAACATTATCTCTAATGTAACCAAGAATAGAACCCAGGAAAGAGTAAAACAAACTTGCAAAAAAAAATACATGGAATAGTTGAACACATTCAGTTCACTTTATCATCTAGAACAGGGGTCCTCAACCTTGGCAACTTTAAGACTAGTGGACTTCAACTCCCAGAATTCCTCAACCAGGCACGCCTGGCTGAGGAATTCTGGGAGTTGAAGTCCACAAGTCTTAAAGTTGCCAAGGTTGAGGACCCCTGATCTAGAAAC
>NW_015408496.1:0-2208 GCF_001527695.2 Protobothrops mucrosquamatus
AGAGAAATAAAATAAATTTTATTTTTTTTAAAAAAAACCCCAGCCTTTTGTAGTTTAAGATGTTTTGGAATATAGGGTGTTTTCTACATGCACGGAAAAGCTTTTATTTATTTTTTAAAAATGGGGTTCTTTATGGAGTCACAGATGATCTGTCCACCGAATGTGGAAGCCTGCAGCTCGCGACATTTTTATAGGACCCAGGGTCTTTAATTTTACAGCCCTCATTCCTGGGTCTGTATGAAGTTTCAGAAGGTCTGTCTGCTGGGAGAGAGAAAGGAGATTGCAAAATTAAAACCGTTTTCCTGTTTTCCCCTCAGTGCCATCGTGACACATTGAGTGGAATTTTTCTCCGTGACAGCTGTTGCCTGACGCAAACGGCCTAGCTAAAATTCCCTTCAGGTAATTTTTGTGTAATGGGCTGGAAATGCCTTTAAAAAATAAAATAAAATTCTGCGGCAGTTTCCCTCTTCACGATTTTACTGCTTTTAGCAAACAGCTTTTCCAGCGGCTTTCATAATCAGACATCAATCCAAGGAGTTCAAATTACGCACCGTCTTTAGGAACGTAAGATAGGAACTTAGAAAACTCCTCTCAATCAATCAATCAATCAATCAATCAATTTTATTTGGTCATAGACCAGCAAATAAACCCCCCCCCCCAAATAATCACAACTAATTAAGATCAAAAGAGGAGTGCATACAACTCTACAAGACTTAAGTACAGAGTACAGAGTACAAAGTACAGAGAAGAGCAACGAAGATGATTAGGGGACTGGAGGCTAAAACATATCAGGAATGGTTGCTGGAATTGGGTATGTCTAGTTTAACGAAGAGAAGGACGAGGGGGGACAGGATAGCCAATGTTCCAGTATCTCAGGGGCTACCACAAAGAAGAGGGAGTCAAGCTATCCTCCAAAGCGCCTGAAGGCAGGAGAAGAAGCAACGGATGGAAACTCATCAAGGAGAGAAGCAACTTAGAACTAAGGAGAAATTTCCTGACAGTGAGGACAATTAACCAGTGGAACCACCTGCCTCCAGAAGCGGTGAATGCGCCAACACTGGAAGTTTTTAAGAAGAGACTGGACAGCCATTTGTCCGAAATGGTACACGGTTTCCTGCCTGAGCAGGGGGTTGGACTCGATGACCTCCAAGGTCCCTTCCAACTTTATTATTATTATTATTATTATTATTATTATTATTATTATTATTATTATTGTTATTGTTATTGTTATTGTTATTGTTATTGTTATTGTTATTGTTATTGTTATTGTTATTGTTATTGTTACTGTTATTATTGTTATTATTGTTATTATTGTTATTATTGTTATTATTATTAAGAAAAATTGCAGGAGATGTATTTTGTCCTTGACATTCGGCAGTTCAAGTTAGTGACCATTCAAACTTACGACAGCCCTGAAAAAAGTGACAGGACCATTTTTCACACTTAACAACTGTTCCAGCATCGCCGTGGCCACGTTATCAAAATTCAGACGCTTGGCAACCGGCTCATATTTATGACGGTCACAGTGTCCCGGGATCCTGTGATCCCCTTTTTGTGACTTCCTGACGAGCAAAATCAATGGGCAAGGCAGATTCATTTAACAACCATCTTACTAAGTTAACAACTGCACTTTTTTAAAAAAAATGTGCCAAACAAGTTCGCAACACTTATTTATTTATTTATTTATTTATTTATTAAATTTATATACCGCCCTATCTCCCTTGCGGGACTCAGGGCGGTGAACAGGCGATACTAAAAACCACGAATAAATAAATAGTTTCTGTTTTAAAATCGAATTGAATAATAGGCCTGTTCTAAAAACACACCCATACAAAACCCCCCAATGAAACACAATCCAAACTACGCCAGGCTGGCCGCACGGAATAGATGGGCCTTCAGGGCTCGGCGAAAAAGGCGCAGGTCCGCAACTGTACGTAGGTCGGGGGGTAGGTCATTCCAGAGGGCAGGAGCTGCCACAGAGAAGGCTCTCCCCCTGGGGGTCGCCAGCTGGCATTGTCTGGCCGACGGCACTCTAAGAAGGCCCTCTCTGTGGGAGCAGACTGGTCGAAGGGAGGTGTTTGGTAGGAGGCAGTCTTGCAAATACCTAGGTCCATTGCCATGGAGCGCTTTAAAAGTTGTTACTAACACCTTGAAGCGCACCCGGAAGGCCACCGGCAGCCAGTGCAGCTCGTGCAGGAGAGGTGTTAC
>NW_015408497.1:0-2208 GCF_001527695.2 Protobothrops mucrosquamatus
GCAGGACTGGCCTAGGGGTATTTTAAAGGGGTTTTAAATTAAATTTTTAGTAGAAGCGGCCAAATTTAAATAGTTATTTTTAATCTTTTTAAATTTTGTATTGTATTATATCATTGTTTTAAACTGGCTGTAAGCCGCCCTGAGTCCTCCGGGAGAAGGGCGGGGTATAAATTTAATAAAATCTAAATCTAAATCTAAATCTAATCATTTAGGAGGTGATTGTCTATGGATCGTGTCAATTTAGGAGCTGATCTTTTTGTTCTTCTGTTGTTGAGCACTTTCCTTTCTGCTCAAGTGCAAAGAGCTTCTTTTCAACTAGATCAGGGACCGGTTCCGTGGAGAGGTTTTCCGTGGAGAGAGGTTTTTCCACAGACCGGAGAGTGTGTGATTTTGTGTGTTGCCTGCATCCCACGGATGGGGCTTTACTTGTTTGTGTGGACCGGTTGCTGGCATGCGGCGGCCCGGTACCGGTCCACAGACTGGGGGTTGGGGACCCCTGAACTATATGCTGTTGGATGGTATCAGCTACCGGACTAGTTAGCAATTTGGAAGTTGTTGATCAACAGGTAATCTGTCTGTAGTTGCCTGATGTCTATGAAGATTCTCAGGCATCCAGATTGTCCCAAAGCTACTTGTCAAGTGTCTGATTAACGAAACACTTAAAAGGACTTTCAGGCATATTTTTTCCTAAAAGCATTTATTAAGGTTACAGAGACGTCAGTACAGCATGGTGGAAATGCTTAGGTCTGGCTTCTTTTCCGTTACGCATATACATTCTAAGCATTTCCCACCCCCTTATTTTGGGGTCATGGTTCACATCTTCCAATCAACTTGGAAGATGTGATTTACTTCCAGTTTCTTTCTCCCGGGCTATCCTTATTCTCCTCTCTTTTTCCCTGTTGCCTGGTTTAACTATAAAAATACCAGACAGTTCTGCATATTGTCAAAGCAAGAATATACAGTATTTGCAGCGTTGACACTACTTTTTAAAAAAGGCAACAAGATTTTATTTTTCCTTGAAATGGTTTTGCTTCTCATCTAAGAAGTTTCTTCAGTTACCTGGTATTGTCCTTTGTGTTGGTTCTTTCATCAGTAGATAGGTTTTCCCAGATGTTGATCCATCTTCAATGTCACCTCCTTGCAGTAGTTGTTAAACTGCTTGACAACAAGCGGGTGTAGACCAGTCAGATATTTCAACCAAAACCATGCAGTTCATCTTCGCTTGGTCCTGACCAATATTTGATCTTCCTTGCTGTTTTCTCCACCATTTCTGCTATTATTACAAGTTCTTTCATTTCAACTTGGTGGACCCTTACTCAATTACGGGATGAAGGAAACTTTAAACATGTCCACCTGACATGCATGCAATTGAGGGGGCCAGGTTGTTCTCCAAAGCACCAGAGGGCAGGACAAGAAACAACGGTTGGAAACTGATCAAAGAGAGAAGCAACCTGGAATTAAAGGAGAAACTTCCAGACAGTGAGAACAATTAATCAGTGGAACAGCTTGCCACCAGAAATCGTGGGCACCCCATCACTGGAGGTTTTCAAGAAAAGCCACTTGTCTCCTGCTCAACCAGAGGGTTGGACTAGAAGACCTCCAAGGTCCCTTCCAACTCTGTTATTCTGGGGCTTTGTGCTGGGTAAAATATACAAGAAGCAGAAAACAACTGATAAATATATGAACATGGGGAAAGACGAGGCTGCATATCATTTGGCGTCTTCTTCAACCTTACGGGATGCCCAGACACGGATGAAATGGAGGGAGGCAGGAGACCCTGCATGGCTAATCAGCCCACCAATCAAGGGTTAGTAATGAGCAAAGAGGAACTGTGATCACTCAGAGCCATAGACAGTATCCTGCTGGGGCCGAGTCAGCTTGTGTGAACCGCAGGGTAGTAATGAGGGAGGAGGCCCGAAAACGGCTTGCAAAATGTAATTATGAAAAAGTGCCAGATCTTCCCTTAATGTGAGATTTTTCAACCTCGGGAACTTTAACGTGTGGACTTCAACTCCCAAAATTCCCCAGCCAGGTGTTCAAGTCCACATGTCTTCGAGTTGCGAAGGTTGAGAAACTTTGTCTTAAATGTGTTTTTTTTTGGGTAAGGCATTTGCGTTCTTGCCTTGCTCTCGTTTTCTCCAGCAGCCTCCCCCTTCGCTTCTTCCTCTTGGGTTAATCTTTTACAGTCATTTCCAGACTAGAAAGTTA
>NW_015408498.1:0-2208 GCF_001527695.2 Protobothrops mucrosquamatus
TCTTTTTAACATAAAATATATTAAGATTAGACACATTAATAATAATATCATATTAATAATTAAGAATAAAGATAAATAAACTGTATAACAAAAAATATTATTCTTATAAAATATAAATGTATAATATAAGGGAGGACTTAATGAAAATAAAAGAATTAGAAGCAAAACCCAGTGGCAATGAAATCAGAGTAGGCATAATCCTGAAACTGCATATAAATGTGTGTATATAATGTTCTTTGATTTTCTAGTATTTCTCCAAACACCTATTCCAAACACCTTTAATCATATAATATTGCTTTCTTTATTACTCAACCCAATTCTTTTTAAAGAATCTCTCCGGGCTATATGTTAATTAAATAGGATAGCTGCTTAGCTTTCATCCCAAATCTAAATTTCTTAACCCCAAACCAACATTGCAGTTGTTACTCATTAACCCCTTTTTTCCTGGAGAAAAGTCCTTATGACACAGAGAAGCATTCCATCACTTGGCTTCTCCCAACTCAGCAGTCTTGATCGAACTTCTGAGACACCTATCTTTTTAGTTCTGCTGTTCGGTGAACATCTAAAAAGTTCGGCTTTTAAATTCCCCCCATCCCTTTCTTTTTTTTAGCGCTCTTTAGTAGAGGACTTTCCGTTCTGCAAATCTTCCTTCTGAGGTTCACCAAAAGCCAATTATAATGGTAAGAATATTTGTTTTAATGGTGGGAGAAACTACATTTGGAATGCTAAAGGAGTTGGGTTGAGGAGCCCGAGGAAAGATAACTTCATCGGAAATTATATTGATGGCACTGAACTGACGGCGGACAAGTGGTGATTTTATAGTATTTGAAAAATGAGGGTTTTGTCTTATCTTACTTATTTTATCACCATTTTCAAAAGGAACTATCTCAGGAGCAGGTTCTATAGAATGCTACTTCATGGTGCACCATACTCTGCCCAGAAGCAATAAGGTTCTATTCATTCCTCCACCTGCTTAAAACATTTTCAGCATGGTTTGTTTGAAACCTTGGGCAACCATCTACTCAGATACAACATGGATTAGAATTCTTTTAATACTGGGGTACCAAGAGCCCCCCCCCAGGTAGAATATATATATGTGTGTGTGTGTGTGTGTGTGTTTCAAAATTTGGATTGCTAACAAAGAATTAAGGGAGAACTGGAATAGCCATTTGGAACTTTTTAGTTCTTTTCAACCAGACATACCCATAAGTAAATTACTTTAAGGGTTTTTTTAAAATGGGAAGCAGAGGACAAATGTTTAAGGAAATTAATAAACTGAGCACTAGAAAACCTGATGGGAAGCAAAAATACAATTCACCTTCTCATAAACTGCTGTGAGAATGGTTAGCAAGCTTCCCAGGGCAAACATTTTATGCCATTAGAATTCCAATTACCATGACACAAAAAAAAGGCTTGGAATTTAAATATTTGTGAACTATGTTTGCTATGGATGCTACAGCTCGGGGGTTGAGAATGTGTCCTGATTTGTCACTGCCTTCTTCCAATATGTTTTTTTAACTTCCTAATCTGGTCTAGATTTCCTGGTGGTCTCCTATTTAAGTACAGTATTAGGCCTACATACTGCCACCCTCCAAAAGCAAACAGCTATTGATCATGAGAGATTACAATTGGAACCTCCAACTTTCAAGTCAAATGCTGAAATATCAGTGGACTTTCATTTCACCAGAGGAACACAGAATCCTTTAAAGGGGCAGTTCAGATACCAAAATCATCCGTGTGCAGAAAGGCTCTGCTCCTAAACTCTTCGGAGTCAGACAAAACACTATCCAATTCTTTGTCACATAAACTGATTGTTAGAGAATTTCTTGCCCCTGAAGTTTTGGCTCTGGTTTTTCAAGTCCTTTTTTAAAACTGAGACTGACATTTGAGTAGTGATCAAGGGCCCATCCTCCAGAAAGTGAATGAGACAATAAATAAATAAATAAATAAATAAATAAATAAATAAATAAATAAATAAATAAATAAAACCAGAGTAGACAGGACCAAGGCAGGCTCAACCCTTCCAAGACCGAGTGGCTGTGGCTACCGGCGCCTCGGCATAGTCAGCTGATTCCATCGCTGACTATAGGGGGCGAAACTTTGGCCCCCTCGGATAGGGTGCGCAATCTGGGTGTCCTCCTGGATTCACGGCTGACACTGGATGATCAGTTGGCGGCCGTGACCAGGGGGGCGTTTTATCAGGTCCGC
>NW_015408499.1:0-2208 GCF_001527695.2 Protobothrops mucrosquamatus
TGATACAATCCTGTACATCTTGTTTCACATTCAAAACATGAGGGAGAGGTTCTTTTTTTCAAGTATGCAAGTTCCCTTATTACTGCATGTCATGCCCACTTTTGGTCTAGAATGGCATGAATCTTCAGTCAATACAAAAGACTGTCCCATCTTTTCCTCTTCAGAATTTTCCCAATTCATTCCTTCATGGTCAGATATTATAATGCCCTGTATCCTGTTTACTTAGAAGCTGCTCATAGTGAACTGAAATGAATATAACAACTAATATGGATATTAATCTAATAGTCTGTATTTCTTCTGGAAATTGTGCTGCACTGAGGTCTGTAATCTAGCCAATGTATAGGACAAGTAGAATTGGTTCCCTGGATCATAGAGTGAGGCACTTCCATTTGGTAGAGGTAATTCAAATGGTCTTTCGAATGGAGGTGTGCTTCTGGTGTGCAGGGGTTAGGGCTGGTTGTAAAACCAAAGTCTTGGAGAGGTTTGTAGGATGTTAGTCCCGAGTTGAATTTCTGGTTTGTTCTCTCTTCTGTTTGCATTTCTGGGCAATAGGTGGTTTGAGAGTAACTCAAATTTTCTAATAGCATTCCCAAAGTAGATTGTTTGCGACTGAATTCCTGAGGCTTCTCCAGCATGACTAATTGGTCAGGAATTATATCATTCACTTCTGTTATTCCAGGACTCATCTGTGTATGAATAACAACTGAATTAAAAATACACATAAAGAGCAGACAGAATACAGAGTGAAAAACAGATATTCAAATATAAGAATATGCAATATTCTCACCCTCCATTCAAGGACAGGGGTCTGTCCATCCTTCATTGAGTGGTAATTGCCTCTTATTTAAAAGAAGGTAGAATCTGCTTTTTTTTAAAATCAAGCTTGGGGTCACGAGGGAAGAGGAGAGGTTAGCACATTGGACAAGTGATGGTCACTCATGAAAAGACAGATGAAGCCCACAGGCCTTTTTTCTATACTCAGATCAGTTAATTATTTTCTGACACTTATTATTCCAATACATACTGTAACCATCACCATCATTTTTGTAGCTAACCACTAAAAACCTAAGTAAGAAAACAGTAAGTATAAGCCCTACATATTTATACTGAATACTGTGTTGGAAAACTTGGAAAATTTACCAATTCCAATTCACTTTTCCTGACATGGCTATTGAGGTAATTATCAGAATTACTTTTAAATCTGTGTATATCAATTAGGTATTCATTTATAATAGCTAATAACTTTTTTTGGCAAAAATACATTTTTATCTAAAGAATGCACTCAGAAAATGATACACTTGAGTCCCCTAACAAAATATAAATAAAAATTCTGAATATAAAGTAGATATTCCTCAATGGGGGGCCTTACCTTTTTTTCTAATTCTTTTAATCTGTTTTCATACACTATCTCCAAAATGTTTAGAGCAATATACAGATTTGTTTTTGCAAAAGCTATACAAAATGAACCTGCTTTTTATCCTAATGCTCCAAGGTGTCAACAAAGTCTACTACTTTAGTAAAAATGAGGAATTCAGCATTCAGCATCAGGGTACAAGCTCTGCCCTTTATGTATATCAATGCAACATCAAAACTTAATGCAGAAGAGATGGACTTTGTATTGCAATACTGTGATGCTGTTGTTGCCCTCTATTAAATGTAGTGTAACATCCATGAATCCCAACTCCCACATCCTGGATGGGAACTCCAGCAATTGCATTATCAGAACGTCTTGACGGCACCAGGTTGAGAAAGTGCAATTTCTTGCATTTTAAGTGCAATTTCTTAATGATATAACCTTACCTTAAAAATTGGAGTCACTTTAGGTTGGGGTATTGTAGGATATAAACAATTCCTTACACTGGAAAAAAAAAGAGATGGGGATATTACCTTATTTCTTCATAAACATTTTTCAAAAACTAAACTCAGTTTAAACATAGGTACTTAGATTCAGTTCCCACATTAAAAAATAACATGGGCAACTGAACACTTATGCTGTCTTATAATTAGACCCTTGCTTAATTTGACAATGTTTATCAGAATAGAACTGGAAGAGACCTTGGAGGTCTTCTAGTCCAGCCCCCTGCTCAAGCAGGAGACGCTATAGCATTTCAGACAAGTGGCTATCCAGTCTCTTCTTAAAAACCTCCAGTGATGAAGGCAAGCTTTCCACTGGTTAATTGTCCTCATTGTTAGGAAGTTTCTCAATTC
>NW_015408500.1:0-2208 GCF_001527695.2 Protobothrops mucrosquamatus
TCTCAAAGCTTTTAAAGTGCACAGCTCTTGCTTTTCTTTTTCTATGCTGCTTTGTTCAATGCTTGTCTAAAAATAAAGCATCTCATGTGGGTGTATTAACCTTTAAGAACAAAGGTTTCTATGACTGGCACTTTAATCTTAAGCAGCAGTTAAGCCCACATTCTTGAAATCTTTTAGTAGGCAGATGCAGCTTCCTCTCCCCCCCCCCTCCCCAGATTATGGCATTTACATTGCTGTAAGCCATGCTAAAATCAGTGTGACTTTGCTGGAGAGACAGCACTGAGACATTAATTTCCCTTGTTTATATCACCACTTATTGCAGCAGCATTCTGTACCTTGGAAAGATTACTTGTCGATAATTGGAGAAAAAGTTGCTATGAGCTAGCTTCCTACAGCTTGCCCTCAGTGCATACCTGTAAAATAACGAGCTGTAAGACATGAGTTGCAAGTTTCTATGCATTTTTTTGTTTTGCTACCTTCTTTCTTTTCCTGGATTTGGTGCAGCAATGTAATAATAATAATAATAATAATAATAATAATAGTTGGAAGGGACCTTGGAAGTCTTCTAGTCCAACCACCTGCTCGGGCAGGAAACCCGCTGCCATTTCAGACAAATGGTTGTCCAGTTTGAAATGTACTATTGGCTGTCCTGAGTGAAAATGAATCGAAGTATTTTCCTGTGCCTGGGAACATTAATTAAAGCCCAGTTTTCAAAGTCGAGTTTTATGGGTTTATTTGGAGTTGGGTTGAAAGATGAGTCAACACAAGATTGGTGAGGCGGGGGAAAATTGTATATGCCACTAGAGCTTTAGGAAGTGTAGATCAAATGAAAAGGTATGGAAGTTCAATGCAATAGAAGAGTCCTGCTCTTTGGCTGCTAATTAAGTTCTCCAGCTAACTATACGTATACTTTCTCTCCTAGAAAGTGTGAGGGATAGGTTTTATATGAATACGAAGCAAAAAGAAAGTATACTGAAGAAGAGTGAATTGCAGGCAGCATTATTTTGCTGGTTTGGGTTTGCAGGATTGTCTGGGACGCTACACATCCTGTTTTCCTTGTTCTGGGAGGAGGCTTCGTGGTATCTGAAGCAGAACATCTAGATTCAGTCAGTTTTGTTCCATATAGCATCAAGCTTGTGAACTCTCAAGTTTCCTCTTTCCACTTTGTATTCAAAATGGACAGTGATTAATGTGTGTGTGTGTGTGTGTGTGTGTGTGTGTGTGTGTGTGTGAAGTAAAATAAGGGGATCACCAGGATAAAATCATAAACATAAATGTTTAATCTACAAAACCAAGCTTTCGTCGGCCACACTACCGACATCGTCAGGGTATAAAATGCTGGATCCGGGAGTCTGTTTTTACGTGGCCGGATGTCTCTGCGCTTTGACCCTGGATCGGGTCATAGGTTCGCCCATTAGCATCGGCTGGGTAGTTCTTAAAGGGGCCGTTTCTAAAGTTGTCCTCTCGTCTCCAATTGCTATTGTTTTCTTTGTGCGTGTATGGGTGCCTGGAGATCCACTGTTCATCCACTCCCAGTTGTCCCTCCTTGGTTTTGTAGATTAAACATTTATGTTTATGATTTTATCCTGGTGATCACCTTATTTTACTTCACATTATGTATATACACCAAGACACTTCCAATTTTACGCAGGAGAAAACCCGAATAACCAAAGACCTACATATATATATATATTCAAAGAATCACAAACTGTGAGACCACCAGGAGATTAAAAACTACAAAAAGTTTATTACCATTAAAACATTAAAACACCTAGCTTTCGCCGGCCTCCTGCCGGCTTCATCAGGGTGACTAGCCGTCAGTGAGATGGCTGTTTTTATAGGAGCGGTGCCTTTTGCACCCGGCTCCTAGATCTCGTGACCGGGCCCAGAAAGGCACCGCTCCTATAAAAACAGCCATCCCACTGACGGCTAGTCACCCTGATGAAGCCGGCAGGAGGCCAGCGAAAGCTAGGTGTTTTAATGTTTTAATGGTAACAAACTTTTTGTAGTTTTTAATCTCCTGGTGGTCTCACAGTTTGTGATTCTTTGAATATGAATTTACCCAGGAGTCAACCTCCAATTGTTAGAGTTTTAAAGGATATATATATATATATATATATATATATATATATATATATATATATATATATATATATATATATATATATATATATATATATATATATATATATATATATATATATATAT
>NW_015408501.1:0-2207 GCF_001527695.2 Protobothrops mucrosquamatus
GGCCAGACAGTGCCGGCTGGCGACCCCAAGGGGGAGGGCCTTCTCTGTGGGAGCTCCCACCCTCTGGAATGAACTGCCCCCAGAGATCAGGGTCATCCCTGATCTCCCTTCCTTCCGCCGCGCCCTTAAGACTTGGTTATTCCAGCTTGCGGGACTGGCCTAGGGTAATTTTTAGAGGGGTTTTAATTATATTTTAATTAGACTACGCTTAAATATTTCTTTTTAATTAATTTTAACTTTGTAATTGTCATTTGTGTATTTTAATCGATTGTCAGCCGCCCTGAGTCCGCAAGGAGAAGGGCGGGATATAAATTGAATTTAATAATAATAATAATAATAATTTGTTAAAACAGGCGATCCCCTCCTCCCCACAAACACACATTAATTATTTTATGAGACTGTCCATAATATGATTTTAGGACTTTGCTAACATAGCTTTGACTCTTGAAGAAATGTGTTCCTCAGCCAAAAAAAGCTGCCCATCCCTAGTAAGGGAGGAATGCTGAAAACTCATCTATCATATTGATGTGAATGTTCAACCTTTTTCTGCTTACCTGTACATATTTTAGAAATGTAAACTACTGGGCCTTTCTTCTTGGTAGCAGCAGGATTGTCAAGATAAGACATTTATTAAATGGCTTAGAATGAGAATAGGAAAAGAATCACAAAAAAAACCCATAATGACAGGAAGAACATTTTGAATCCTGGTTAGAATTGCACGAAGGAATAGCTAGCTTGTTATTTTAATCTGATGCACATCATGTTTAATGGAAATGCTAATTCAATTGCTGGTGACTATATAGTCAAATGTATAATATTTGTACTTGACTTTGGTAATAACCCATAGCTCTTTGAAGGACATTCTAGAATAACAAAATAATAGAACAGCAGAATAACAGAATAGCAAAGTTGGAAGTTCCAAAGTTCCAACTCCCTGCTCAAGCAGAAAAGCCTATACCATTTCAGACAAATGGTTGTCCAGTCTCTTCTTATAAACCTCCAGTGTTGAACACCCACAACTTCTGGAACAGGTCATTCCAAAGAGTCCAAGTCATTCCAAAGAGATAGATTTGATCCTATCCATCCATTGTCTTTCCTTTCTTTAACCTTTTTGTAGTTTTACCAATCATGACCCATGGAAATTAAACAAAATTCAGTTTTGGAAATAATGCACTTCTAAAGAGGATATTGCTACTTCTTCATTGAATTCATGTTTTAAGTAATATTTATTGAAAACAAAGATAGTATGAGGTTTCAGTATTTATGTTTTATACCTAGTCTGTGAATACTTTAAAAGCAATTTGCCATGAAACTGAATGAAAATCATTTAAAAATGAAGAAATTATGCCATAGAAGAAATTGTTATAAATTAACAGATTTTTTTTTCTTAACTCATGAACTTGGGACATAATTTGTATTCTCTGATTAAGTTATCTTCTAGCAGTATATGAGATATACTGGAGTTTCAAGCAAAACTAAAAATGGCTAAGATTTCCAGCCATTCAATAAAGCTGGATGGAGAAGTGATAACTATCAAAGTATAAAATCTCTCTGTTTAAAATGTCATTCCCCTTTTGGGCTTCATGTGACTTGAACTGGATTCAAATTCCTCTCATGCATTTGTTGTTGTTAATTGCGAAGTCGTGTCCAACCCATCGCGACCCAATGGACAACATTCCTCCAGGTCTCCCTGTCCTCTACCATCTTCTGGAGTCCATTTAAGTTCACACCTAACTGCTTCAGTGACTCCATCCAGCCACCTCATTCTCTGTCGTCCCCTTCTTCTATTGCCCTCAATCTTTCCCAGCATTAGCTCCTTCTCCAGTGAGTCCTTACTTCTCATTAGGTGGCCAAAGTATTTGAGTTTCAGCTTCAGGATCTGACCTTCTAAAGAGCAGTCAGGGTTGATTTCTTCTAGGACTGACTGATTTGAACGCCTTGCAGTCCAAGGGACTCGCAGGAGTCTTCTCCAGCACCATAGTTCAAAGGCCTCAATTCTTTGTCGCTTAGCCTTTCTTATGGTCCAACTTTCACATCCATACATTGCAACTGGGAAAACCATGGCCTTGACTATACACACTTTTGTTGGCAGGGTGATGTCTCTGCTTTTTAGTATGCTGTCTAGATTTGCCATAGCTTTCCTCCCCAGGAGCAAGCGTCTTTTAATTTCTTGGCTGCAGTCCCCATCTGAGGTGATCTTGGAGCCC
>NW_015408502.1:0-2207 GCF_001527695.2 Protobothrops mucrosquamatus
AGAGAGAGAGAGAGAGAGAGAGAGAGAGAGAGAGAGAGAGAGAGAGAGAGAGAGAGTTAGTTAGTTAGTTAGTTAGTTAGTTAGTTAGTTAGTTCAAGGTGGCAAACATACCTAATACTCCTTCTTCTTAATACTCCCACAACAACAACCTTGGAGGTGGCTTCGGCTGAAACTAGGTGACTGGTTCAAAGTCATTCAGCTGACTTTCATGCCTGAGGAACTAGAATTCCAAGTCCTCTGGTTTCGAACCTGGTGCTTTAACCACTAGACTAAACAAGCTTTTGAATAGAGGTCTGCATAACATTTTTAAAATAAAACTGCAACAGCAATACTGTAAAAGTCTCAAGAAGTTCAGTTTGTGTAAAATATGAAACACAGGCAATGAAACTGGTAAGATTGGATGATGAAGCCAAAATTCAAGGGCACATTTTAGATTATGGAGGTACAGTTAAGTTGTTGCTAGTTGAGTTGTAGTAGTTGCTAGTTACTAGATGCGGTACAGAGGTAACAATTTTTTGTACAGCTCTTCTGTGTAAAATATGTTTCCATTTTGTGCATGCACTGATCTGCCTTCCATTGTTTTAATAGCTGATTGCAAGAATCAAAAAGGAAGTTACTGGACAAGGCTTTGTAGCAGCACAAATCATTGCCCCATAACCACTTCACTTTCAAAACCAGGGAAGACGTATGTTGCTTTTCAGGACAATTTTGAAGGGGTACTTTGCATGAAACTTTATCAAAGCGAAACACCCCTTTAAAGCTTTACACAGCCCTTGGTACTAGATTACAATATAGGTCTGTTTATACTTACACAATGAATCCTAATGGATATCTTGAGGAACATTGATGTTTGGTTATGTCCCAGTCTCCTTCAATTTGGCTAACAAACATAAACCTCTCTGCTTGAAAAAGACATTCACTTAAATTATGGTAATTGCTGGCATTACGTCTTTGTTTAGCACCGTAACATGATGTGACAATGATTCTGGCTTACCAACTACATGGTAAAGAAGAACAGAAAGGAATTGTATGATGAGAGAAAATCAATAGTTATATTCAGTTTCCATTATTACCTAAGGAATTTTAAAGAACTCCCACTATTTCTGATGGGCATTTTTGACCTTTATAAGTACTGTATATCCAATGGAGTAAAATAGAAAAGTACAGATCACAGAACTAATGTAATGCATTTGGGCTCACTTCTTTCTGTTCCAAAAATACATAGCATATTTAGAATGATTATGTTAAGATGTTAGCTTTGGATGCTAACAGAAATGCCAACAGCTACATTGTGATTTGTATATCGTAATTCAGAACTCCATCTTGTTGCAACAAACCATATAAAATGTTCTTAAAGGGTTAATTATCAATTTTGTCACTTTTCATTCTAGGGGCAAGATATTGTAACCAGGGTTGGGGAAACTGTTTGTTACAAAACTGGTAGAGATTGGACATTTGTTCAGGGAAACATTCCCTAGCTAAGTAGAGGAGGCATGCCCAGTTATCCATTTCAAGACAGATAAAACTGGATTTAGTGAAATAAAAGATTACAGAACTGCTGCATAACTTGGGCATATGGTTTGTCTGGAAACTAGATGTTGACCTTTATAGTTAACATAGATAATGTCATAGCAGTTTGACAGAAAATAATTGTCTGCTATCCACTACTAAATTATGCACTTGGGTAGTTGAATTATGTTAGGGTTCACAAATCCTAAGATTCTAGCCTGATTTCTTAGCTGAAACACACTGTTTTTATACAGAATAATATGTTATTGTCAAATTAAAACATGTTTTCCCTGCTAGGCTTGATTCGCTTTTTCCAACTTATTCCCTTTGGTTTAACTATCTCTGCCATAGCCCTATTTACTCAATATAACTCAGATTAGAGCTTTCCCCCTTTTTTAAAAAAAATATACTGTAGCTAATCACATTGCATTTTTTCCTAATCTGATTTTATCAGTTCCAGCAGTCAAGATAAAAACACCTGGCATTGGTATAAAAAGACATATGTGTAGTTAATTGATGTAGAATGCTTTTGCATGGTTTGTTTAGAACTTAGAATAGAATAGAATAGAGCTGGAAGGGACCTTGGAGGTCTTCTAGTCCAGCCCCCTGCTCAAGCAGGAGAACCTATACCATCTCAGACAGGTGAATATCCAGTCTCTTCTTAAAATACTTAGTTTGTTTAGGGGCCAAACATACAG
>NW_015408503.1:0-2207 GCF_001527695.2 Protobothrops mucrosquamatus
TGCCTGCATATACAGTAGTACAGGGGTCTTCAAACTTGGCCCTTTTATGACTTGTGGACTTCAACTCCCAGAATTCCTCAACCAGCAGCGCTGGCTGAGGATTTCTGGGAGTTGAAGTCCACAAGTCATAAAAGGGCCAAGTTTGAAGACCCCTGCAGTAGTATATTAGACCAGGTGTGGTCTTACCTTAGTAAGGCCACACCTGGAATTCTGCATCCAGTTTTGGTCATCACATTACAAAAAAGATGTTGAGACTTAGGAAAAAAACGGTATAGGATCTCCTGCTTGAGCAGGGGGTTGGACTAGAAGACCTCCAAGGTCCAAAATCCCTCCCAGCTCTATTCTGATTGATTGAGACTTTGTTGTAAAAAATGCAAAGAAGGGCAACTGAGATTATTAAAGGTCTGAAGACTAAAACATATGAAGAACGGTTGCAGGATTTGGGTATGGCCAGTCTAGAAAAAAGGACTAGGTGTGACATGATAGCAGTATTCCAGTATTTGAGGGGCTGCCACAAAGAAGAGGGGGGTCAACTTATTTTCCAAAGCACCAGAGGGCGGAACAAGAAACAATGGGTGGAAATTAACCAAGGAGAGAAGCAACCTGGAATTAAGGAGAAACTTCCTAACAGTGAGAACAATTAACAGTGGAATAGAAGTTGCCTTCAGAAGTTGTTGGTGCTCCAACACTGGAGGTTTTTAAGAAGAGACTGCACAGTCTGGAATGATATAGGGTCGTGGTGGCGAACCTATAGCACGCGTGCCACAGGTGGCACGCAGATCCCTCTCTGTGGGCACGCGTGCCATCGCCCCAGTCCTAGGCCTTCAGCTGGGTTTTATAAAACCTTTTCACTTTAGGCCTCCGCCACCGTGTGCAAAAAAAAAAAGGTTCAATCAATCAATCAATTTCAACTTCTTGCGGGGGGAAAAAAAAGATCTCGCAAAGTTGGAATTGATTGCTTGAACTTTTTAGTCCCACCCAATTTGCCATTACCACTGCAGCCACGCCTACCCAATGGGCCACGCCCACCCAATTGGCCACACCCATCCAATGGGCCATGCCCACCTAGCACCCAACGATACACAAGTGGGTTTTGGGTTGCAGTTTGGGCACTTGGTCTCTAAAAGGTTCTCCATCACTAATATAGGGTCTCCTGCTTGAGCAGGGGGTTGGACTAGAAGACCTCCAAGGTCCCTTCCAACTTTGTTACTCTGCTATCCTTCCTTCCTTCCTTCCTTCCTTCCTTCCTTCCTTCCTTCCTTCCTTCCTTCCTTCTTCCTTTCTCCATCACTGGAGGTTTTTAAGAAGAGACTGCACAGCCATCAATCTGGAATGGTATAGGGTCTCCTGCTTGAGCAGGGGGTTGGACTAGAACAGTGGTTCTCAACCTTTTTAATGCCGCGACCCCAACCGGTCGTAAGTCGAGGACTAAACCGGTCGTAAGTCGAGGACTACCCAACCGGTCGTAAGTCGAGGACTTTCCCTGCCCGGGAGCGCCACGCATGCATGGTTCCGCACCCTGTGCCGGCCGAGGCGTAGCTGGCAAGCGGCAGGGATGGAGCAGGCCGACCACCAGCTGGCCCAGCCCAAGGGAGGTAAGGCACCCGCCGGAATAGGGGGGAAAAAATGGCGGACAAAAAAAATGGCGGACAGCCTTGCTTGGCGACCCCCGTGAAATGGTTGATCGACCCCAAATGGGGTCCCGACCCACAGGTTGAGAACCACTGGATTAGAAGATCTCCAAGGTCCCTTCCAGCTCTACTCTGATTGAGAAGTCTTACTTCCGTTCCATTCGAACTTTCATTTCCAGTTCCAATCAGAGTTAGTATATGTTGAAACTGAGCCAAGGAAATCTTTAGGAAAATGAGGTATAGATAGTCCTTGACTTACAGTCACAATTAGGATCTGAATGTCCCATTGCTTGAGTGACTAGTGCTTGAGTTTATGACATTTTTGTTAAATGAATCACTGTAGTTGTTAATCAAGCAGACATTAAATGAATCTGGTTCCCCCCCCCTTGACTGCTTGTCAAAACATTTTTTAAAAATTTCCTACACAGCTTTGAGAATGAACGTGCAAGAAAAGCAGGTGTTATAAATATTTTAAAATTGTTGTGAAATCACTCAGGCTCCAAATGGTGAGTATTGATCCTCCACCTGGATATATGTTGAATCGTTTAAAATTATCTGCTCTGGACAAAAAAAAAA
>NW_015408504.1:0-2207 GCF_001527695.2 Protobothrops mucrosquamatus
GATCCCGATCCAGAGAATTTGCAAATATCAGCATTCTTAGGATCCTGATCCAGAGAATTTTTCAAGATCAGGATGCTCGGGATCCCAATCCGGAGAATTGGCAAAGATCGGGATTCTCGGGATCCCAGTTTAGAGAATTGGCAAAGATCGGGATTCTTTTTCCAACGTGCAAATTTGGAATCATTTTTGGATGGTTTTTGGGATGGTGCAGACCAAGACAGGATCTCCTTATTCAGCGTCACTAAATGAGTTTTTTTGTTTTTCGGGGGCTGCTCACACTCAGAAAAGATCCTGCCTTCAGCCGGAGACCTGGTCCTCGGCTTACGACCACGATGGAGGCCAGCATTTATGTTGGTTAGCGAGACATTTGTTCAGTTTCGTCCCCGTTCTGATGACCTTCCTCCGCCATGGCTGCTAAATGAATCGCTGCAGGCGTTTTAAGTTCGTAGCACCGTCGTTAAGCGAACCCAGATTCCCCCATGGACTTTGCTGGTCGTGAAAGGGGATGATCGCGTGAGCCCCGGGGATGCCGCGGCCGTCATAAATACGACGGTCCAAACTTTGATCACGTGACCCCGGGGGAGGCTGCGACGGTCGTAAGTGTGAAAAACAGTCACAAGTCTCTTTTTTCAGTGCTGTTGTGACTTTGAACTGTCACTAAATAAACAGTTGTAAGTAGAGGACTGTCTGTAATTTAGGAAAAACTCTGCCCTGCCCTTCACCCTTTGGCTGTAGAGGTGGTCCTCGACTTACGACTGATCGCTTAGTGACCATGCAAAGTTACCATGCACCTCTGCGGGCTACTTACGACCCGGATTTGAAGTTCTGACGTTCCTTTGTGTGGTTGTTAAACGAGCACATTGCTGGCACTCGGCAACCGGCCTGCATTTATGCCTGCAGATGGTCCTCTACTTGCAACAGTTCATTTAGTGACCGTTCCAAGTTACGACGGCACTGAAAAAAGGTGACTTATGACCGTTTTTCACACTTAACGATGGTTGCGGCCCTCCCAGGGTCACGTGATCAAAATTCAGACTCTGGGCAACTGACTCACATTTACGACGGTCACCGTGTCCGGGGGGGGTCCAGATTCACCAGATTCACTTAACGGCCGGGTGACTCACTTAACAACTGCAGTGATTCAACAACTGTGCGGGAAGATGTTATAAAATGGGGCAAAACTCATCAGTCTCGCTTAGCGATGGAAATGGGCTCAAATGTTGTCGTAAGTCGAGGACTGTATTTGCAGCATCACAAAAGGCATATGAGCACAATTTAGGGGTTGGTTTTTTTTTTTGCCGGAAACCAATTATTTACTTCCTGTTTCCAACCCCAAAAAATGCCCATTGTGGACAATGGATCCATTTAACGACCACAGTGTTCGCTTAGTGACCGTAGAGGTTCACTTAATGACCGCCTCAGGAATTCTGGGAGTTGAAGTCCACGAGTCATAAAAGAGCCATGGTTGCCTACCCCTGCCCTAAACTATTCTGGACAGTGATGGAGTGCCCACGATTTCTGGTAGCAAGCAGTTCCACTGGCTAATTGTCCTCAATTTTAGGAAGTTTCTCCTTAATTCCAGGTTGCTTCTCTCCTTGATTAGTTTCCAACCATTGTTTCTTGTCCTGCCTTTGGTTGCTTTGGAGAATAATTTGACACCCCCCCTTCTTTGGGGCAGCCCCTCAAATACTGGAATAACTGCTATCATGTCCCCCCTCTTTCTTTTTTTCTTTAGACTAGCCAAACTCAAATCCTGCAGCCATTCTTCATATATTTTAGTCTCCAGGCTTTTGATCATCTTAGTTGCTCTTCTCTTCACTTTTTCCAAACTCTCAACATCTTTCTTGTTATATGGTGACCAAAATTGGCTGCAGGATTCCAGGTGTGGCCTTACTAGGGCTTTAAAGCGCTCCATGGCACCGGACCTGGCTATCTTCGAGACCGCCTCCTGCCACAGATTACCCCCCATCGACCTGTACGCTCCCACAGAGTGGGTCTCCTCAGGGTACCGTCGGCCAGACAGTGCCGGCTGGCGACCCCAAGGGGGAGGGCCTTCTCTGTGGGAGCTCCCACCCTCTGGAACGAACTGCCCCCAGAGATCAGGGTGATCCCGGATCTCCCTTCCTTCCGCCGCGCCCTCAAGACGTGGTTGTTCCAGCAAGCGGGACTGGCCTAGGGGATTTTATAGGGGTTTTAATTACTTTTAA
>NW_015408505.1:0-2207 GCF_001527695.2 Protobothrops mucrosquamatus
TATCCTGTTATTAATTTTCCCCCAGTTTTTAGTTTCCCATCAATACTCCAATTTAACCTTTGATATTTATAATTTTCAGGCTTTAGGTAACCAAGATTTCCGTTATCTCAATTCATAACAGAATCTAATATCCAAAATAACCATTTTATCTATTTGAATGTAGTCTTGTTCTATTTCCTAAAAGTTATCTATTTCCTACGATATTAAATCATCTAACTAATACAATAGCCCCTTTAATAAATCAAAACCATTATATATATATATATATATTGCCTGGGTTAATCAATAAATTAAACATATTCATAATAATTAATATTTTTTTCTTTTAGATCTAATTTTTAAATATTGAACAGATAAAATCCTTATTTTCAACTAATTTCCAAATATTTTAAATCTAATGACCAAAATCCCCCTTATCTCAATTTCTCCCTTTAACTCTCCCATTAATAATATGAAATCCGCTCTAATAAATCAAAACCCCAATTTTCTTCAGCCTTATTCTGGCTTTCTTCCTTTGCCGACTAGGCTTCCATATCAATGCTTTTAGATCGTCAAATAGATCTTCCTCTATTATTATATATGTTATTTGAAATAAAGGAGACCATTTAATTGCCATTTTTTGGGAAGGACTAGCAAGGTTTTCTGCCTGAGCAGGGGTTGGACTAGATGATCTCCAAGGTCCCTTCCAATTCTGTTATTCTGTTATTTAGTGGAATAACTTGCCTCCAGAAGCGGTGAATGCTCCAACACTGGAAGTTTTCAAGAAGGGACTGGACAGCCATTTGTCTGAAATGGTATAGGGTTTCCTGCCTGAGCAGGGGGTTGGACTAGATGATCTCCAAGGTCCCTTCCAACTTTAATAATAATAATAATAATAATAATAATAATAATAATAATATAAATATAAATAATAAAGGAGGAGGAGGAGGAGGAGGAGGAGGAGGAGGAGGAGGAGGTCATCTAGTCCAACCCCCTGCTCAGGCAGGAAACTCTATACCATTTCAGACAAATAGCTGTCCAGTCACTTCTTAACAACCCTGGAAGTTTTTAAGACCTACAAGATCTCTTCCAACTCTTATCATTATTATTATTAGTATTATTATTATTATTATTATTAGTAGTAGTAGTAGTACTACTACTACTACTACTACTACTATTATTATTATTATTATTATTATTATTATTATTAAAGTCAACAGGGAAGGCAGATTCACTTATCAACCGTGACTCGCTTAACAACTGGAACGATCCACTTAACAACTGTGGCGAGAAAGGTCGTAAAATGAGGCAAAAGTCACCTAACAAATGTCTCACTTTGACCAGAGAAATCTGGGGCTCTGTTGTGGTCCTAAAGCCAAGGACTACCTCTACTTTATCAGAGGAGGAAGCTGGGCCCAGCCTTACTTTGAGAAGGATAAAGAGACTTCTCCCAACGGGGACACGTTGTAACTGTTGCTTTGATCCTGGATTTGCTCCTCCCTGAGTTGTGACAGAAACGTCTCCATCACCACGTCCTTCACTGCAAAGAGTTAGCGAGAGTTAAGGTCAACGGGAAGGACTTTATATAAAATGTTTCCTAGATGGCACTCGCCACCAGCAAGATTGGCAAAAATGATTAAGAACATGTCGGATAGACGTTGGAAATGTAAACATAAATCAGGTACTTATTATCATGTATGTGTTGTGATTCCTCGCCAGCCAGCAGATCTAACAGCTGAGTCTGAGGAGGAGGAGGAGGAGGAGGAGGAGGGGCCTGGAGTGACATCAGAGTCGGAGGAAGGCTCTGAGGAGCTCCAAGACTTACGGTGGGATGAGGAGCCTGGCCCCTCTACTAGCGCTCAGGCTGAGACGCAGCTGTGCCGGGAGTCTTGAGTTGGACAGTGATGAAGAACAGCTGGGACAAATCCCGGATGCACGAATGCTCAGGCAAGAGAAGCGAGTAGGACAGAGGAATGCAATGGGGCTGCTCCAAAGGCAAAGGAGAAGGCATTAGGAAGCCACACCTGGACTGCATAATAAAAGGGAAGGTGTGGGAGGTGCTGGTGGCCGAAGGCAATCTATTTGTGTTGTGGAATCGAGTTTCTGTGAACTGTGTTTTGTTTGCCTTGGACATTGATTCAGGTCTGTGAATAATAAAAGGGATGGGTTTTTTCCTGCGGTTCCAGCCTGTTTCTTGGAAGAGGGGTTTCTCCTTGTGAGCGTAACAA
>NW_015408506.1:0-2207 GCF_001527695.2 Protobothrops mucrosquamatus
AAGCATGTAATTCACATTGTATAAAGAGGGAAGACTACTATCCCCTTTCGTGGTCTCCTATGAATGCGTTCACTCAAATATATTCTCCTGCTGCATTGAAGCCACATTGTACAAATTTTACAAGAAAAGAACAATTTTATTGGAAGTATGTAGCAATGATGTACAGGAATATTGCTTTAATTATTCAGCCCCCCCCCCCCCAATAAATTGCTGAAAGGAAGTCAGGGTGAGTTAAAATCCACTTTTCAATATGTACCCCAGCATTAAAATAACCAATATATTGATGAGTAATAAAATTATTTTTAGAACTGTCTTACCCAATGTGATGGGATATACACACACATATATATACACACATAAACATACAAGAATGTGTCTAAGTGCACAAGTGAACCTAGATTGATATTGAGTAAGTGAAGTTAGCTGATTGAAAGGGAAGTTGTGATACTGAAACAGAAGAACACAACACAATGGATTAAGAGTGAAGGGTTGTTTTTCTTTTCTGAAAGGAGCTGAGGACATCACCTTAATAAAGTGAAACTGGATTTTCCTTTAATGTCACTGAAAGGCAGGTGCAGCAATGGCATCCAATAGGAAGGGAAGCATCCCTGTTTTTTGCCTGGAGTCACAAAATCCACTTAAGTCCTAGATCTAGACTCTCTTGCTATTAAGCTGATCATCACGGACTGGCTAGATTCTCACAACACAACCAGATCCATGTTAATTATATCACACTTGCTGTGCAAACCTAATTATTAAGCAATGTCTAATACATTCCTTGATCAATTTAGGGAAGTTGGCCAAGACAAAAAAACAGCTTTTTCTAATGTAATTTGTATCTGCGGAGGGAAAGGGAACGCACGTGCCTTTGTAGTAGTGTCTTGTGTTCTTTTCCCCTTGCAGCCATTTTTGTCACCACCCCATATAAAAATGTAGACAACAGTCTCTGGGAAATGATTAGAACAACTGCAGATATGGGTTGAACTGTGGAGTCCTTGGTGCTCTCCAAACTTGGTTTGCTTGCAGAAATTGTGTTACTTAACAAAACGTCTCCAAGCAAACCATCAAGCTTAAGAGAGCACCCAGGGCTCCACAATATACAGATAGGCTTAAATATCTTGGCTCTTGTGTATTTTGATGAAATAGTTGCTTAAGGCATCACTGTGACATGTCTCACTTGTGCAAAAAAGCACCTTAGCCTTCTAACCGCCTGTTATAAATATTTTTTATAAAGAACATGTGCACCGTTTGAAATACCCTACTGCCAATATACTGGAAGAAATGTGCAAATATATTACAAATTAGCTAATGAGCACAGCTGAGAACCCCACTCTAGCCCTCCCTCTGCCATATATACACACTGTTTTTATTCAACCCTGTGTTTTCATTAGAAAGCAGATGCATCACGAAGACATTGGGGAGGGCGATGAGCCCATCTGTGGCTCTGATTTTACACACACATGCCAGGAAGCTTCAGTTACCCAGTTGGGCATCCTCCCAGCCCTACGGAGCCCCTGGTTGACCCAGCTTGCCTGATGTCAATTTGGTTTTGATTGATCACCAGATTCTTCATGCAACCCACAAACGAGGGTGGATGACGCCTGTGGGATTGTGAAGGGAGTTCTGCAAAAGGAGAGGAGAAAAAAAAGTATTTTTATGCACAGAAACCAGCAGGACTTGATACAGAGAAAATCTTGCTACGGGTCACTTCGGCATCAAGTAATGTTAAGCTAGTTGAGCCTTATCCGTGCTGCACATTACATTCAGGATTACTTTTCTGAACTAAAGACTATCATCTTTAAAGCGCTCCATGGCATCGGACCCGGATACCTTCGAGACCGCCTCCTGCCGCAGACTACCTCCCATCGACCTGTACGCTCCCACAGAGAGGGTCTCCTCAGGCTGCCGTCGGCCAGACAGTGCCGGCTGGCGACCCCAAGGGGGAGGGCCTTCTCTGTGGGAGCTCCCACCCTCTAGAACGAACTGCCCCCAGAGATCAGGGTGATCCCTGATCTCCCTTCCTTTCGCCGCGCCCTCAAGACTTGGTTATTCCAGCTTGCAGGACTGGCCTAGGGTAATTTTTAGAGGGGTTTTAATTATATTTTAAATCGGACAATATTTATATATCTCTTTTTAATTAATTTTAAATTTGTATTGTAATTTATGTATTTTAAATTGATTGTCAGCCGCCCTGAGTCCTACGAGGA
>NW_015408507.1:0-2207 GCF_001527695.2 Protobothrops mucrosquamatus
ATTGATGGCATACTTGAAGAAGTCATGGGTGTTATTATATCAGAGTAGAACAGTTACCTTTTATTTCCCTTTTAGGGCATGAATGTCCCCAGTGGAATGCAGGTAAGCAGCTTTTATTTATTTTCTTTCATTCCTTTCTTCATATTCTTTTTCCGTCTGAAGAAGTACCTCTTCTTCAGATGGAAGAAATACCTCCTTTTCCCTCCTTCAACAAAAACATCTCAAGGGTTGCCTGGAGAATAATCACAACAGGTAGAGTCAAAACATTTGGCCTGCTTATATCTTCTTTTCCAATATCTGAAAATTAGAAATAAATCCCTCAACCAAGCTCTCTCTCTCTCTCTCTCTCTCTCTCTCTCTCTCTCTCTCTCTCTCTCTCTCTGTGTGTGTGTGTGTGTGTGTGTGTGTGTGTGTGTGTGAAGACTCTCTCTGGAGACTGAGCAGTTGCATGAAAAATCATGTAGAGGAGATATTGATGGAGAGAAAAATCTGCATATATAGCCATGACTATCTTTTCATACTGTGACTTACCTGGAATAGAAGGAAATGGAGGACATGAAGGAGGAGTAACAAAGAATGACTAGGGAAGTCATTGAATTGGAAAGTAGCTTTGCAGGATGAGAATGTTCCAGTTATACTAGGCAAAGTAGTAAGTCTTTACTCACTATGGTTTCTCATAGCTTGCTAAATCCTGTAGCCAAACAAATGCAGCTGCTTTGTTCAGAGAAGAGATCCATAAAGCAACCCCATTTCCAATAACTGAGCTCTTTAAAATAGATCCAGCAGTCAGGTTTAGTTACTATTTCCCTGGGTACAGAGCAGTTCTATGTTGAGCAGATCTAGATGGACAGGCAAATGATAGCTATGACTATCATTTCATTTTCCAACTTGGAGTAGAAGGAGGCGGAAGAGATTGAGGTGGCAGAAGATTGAGGCTCTAGTGAAGCTTACCATGATGAAGATGTCCCAAATATAAAACACAAAGGATGCCCTTACTCACTGCTGGGTTCTCATTGCTTCCTTAATCGTGTACCCAACCAAAAGCAACTTCTTTGTTCAGACAAAAGTGGGCCCTAACACAAACTGGCATAATTTTTTAGTAAGCATGAGGAAAATCTGTTTTGAATCCTCTCAATCCTTTATATATAGATGTCTGGCAAATACACAATTTTGTCTCTATTGTTGGTTTCAATCCCTAATGGTCACAGCTGGTCCATAGCAGCAACCATAACCGTATCTGCATCCATAACCCTTTCCATTTTCTAACTTACTTTGAGTAGAAGGAGGTAGAAGTGGAGGAGGCATGGGAGAGAGGGACAAGAAGAAAGTGAATTTGAAAACAGCTTTCCATAACAGGGATGTCCAAAATATAATGTGCAAAGGAAGTCCTTACTGACTGCTGTGTTCTCGTTGCTTGCTAAATCATGTAACCAACCAAATGAAGCTGTTGTATTCAGGGAAATATGCCCCATAATTCATTTTGGAAAGGTAGGAGGAATGATTTTTCTGAATTTCTTCAAGGGACATTTTTGCCATAAAGGAGCCAATTCATAGTCTTTCTCTACTAATTACTATTCTTAATAGTCAACACCAATGTCCATGGCTCAAAAGATCTTCCCATCAGATTCAATTTTGCATGCAATGGCTTTCTAATGCAATGGATTTGAAACTTCCTTTTCAAGACTTTATTTCACTTGATCATTTTGTCGAACCTAAAGACAGCATCTTTTAAATTGATCTGAAATATTTGTTAAAGAAAATAGTAATCTAGACATGGCTTGGTTGGAGACGTCATAGGTGATACCATATCAGATTTAAAGGGTTCAATTTCCCCCCCTTTTAGGGCATGTATGGCAGTGGTGGAGGTGGAAAGCATGTAAATAGCTTTTATTTGCTTTATGCCATTCCTTTCTTCATTTTCTTTTTCCACCTGAACAAGTATTCCTTTTATTCTTCTTCCTCCTTTACCAAAAGCATGGCCAAAGTCCCCAGAGAATAATTACAGCAGGCAAGGCCAAAACATTTGGTGTCTTTGTACCATTCCTTTCAATAATTGACGTTAAAATAAGCCACATTGGAATGAAGATTCCCTGTGCTGACTGGGCAGCTTCATGGGAAATAAAGTAGAGAATCTTGATGAACAGAGAAATCTGCATATACTACTAGGACTATCTTTTCATTTTCTAACTCACTTGGAGTAGAAGAAG
>NW_015408508.1:0-2207 GCF_001527695.2 Protobothrops mucrosquamatus
TAAAATCATGTTGACACTAGAAAGCTGCATAACTTGAAATATTTTTTCATTTATTCTGATTTTTCCCCTAAACAGCAAAGAAAATAAGAATGGGATAATGGAATCATACAGCAGCATAACGAACTATATTAGTTCAGAATATGGGAGAATAACACACATACAGCTTTTAAAAAAGATGATCCTTCACATTAAAAAAAAAGAAATTAAACACATTGATTCTAAGGCAACACTCTATTGATTTCCTGCTTGCAGTAGCTTTTAAATATGAGTAAGGATTAAAAACTGGAAGTTTGAATATTAGTACTTTATTATTAAAATATATTTCTTTTTTTAAAGTAATGCTCTTGACAGTTTATTAAATAAAATACAATAAAATGTCCACAATAAAAATAATTACAAAAATAGATACTGTGTAAAAAATAAAATGAACCTACAACCCTAATAACATCAAAAGCTTAGAATTAAACCCCAAACAGCAAAACATTGAAGATATAATAAACTATTCCATAGCCTAAGTACCTCAGCCACCTTCATTCACAATAATGGGCATGACCACTATGAAGACCTCCTCAGACATGTGAACATTGCTTGGATGTATGTAATATGTAGTTCTGAAGGAGCCTTGGTTTGAAGTCACATTGTTCATCAGACATAGCACTTTAAATTGCACTCAGGAGTCTATTGGATCTGAGATGCAGGATCTGAGAGATACATGTAGTAGATCAGGGCTTTTCAACCGGTGATACATTGGCACCTGACAGGTGGTACGCGGCCATGCCCAGCCTAGCCAAGTGTAGCGGGGGAGGGAATGAGCCAAAGCGGCGCAGCGCAGGACATGCCGTGAGTCCTCAGGCGCTGCAGGGTGGCTGGGGTGAGGCAAAGGCCCCAGGATCGGCACTTCCGGCACACCTGGAAGAGAAAGGAGGAGGGGGCAGAGACAGGAAGGGATATAAAAGGAAGCAATTTGGGCAGGAGAGGGAGAGAAAAAAAAAGACACAGCCTTGGGAAGAGGAATCAGCTGGAGTTGCACTGAAGAGAAAAGGAGGAGGAGGGACAAGAGACGAGATGATAAAAAACAGGCCGGCCGGGAGCCAATTTGCAACTTCATGGAAGCCATCCATACCGGGCGGTCACACAGGTGGCAGAGACAAAAAGGCAAGAAACGCAGCTGGGGAAGGGTTGCGCTCCGGGAGGAATGAAGAAAGACAGCATCCCCTGAAGAAGACCAGCAAATGGCCCTCGCCCAATTCACACAGCTGTGGACTCTGGGGGAGGGGACGAAGCTGGCGAGAAGCCGAACCTGTCTGGGTGCGTGCAGAGGAGGCGGCGAGCGCCTGACATCTGGCATCCCGGATGAAAGGGAGTGCTCAGAACACTGTCAGCCTGCGGGGCAAAACAGCCATTTGCGACACCAGGCACTCTTCACCTCCTCTACGCGCACCCAGGCAGATTTGGCTTCTTGCCAGCTTTGCCTTGCCTGGCCCAGCCTCCCCGCATGGTGAGGAGAGCGCGCCGCTGCCTGCTTGCCTGCCGAAGCCTGGCAGGCTGGGATTTGGGCAGTGTAGTGCAGGTAACGTGTACTCTCACGCCACTAGTGGCATCCCCTCCCCCGGAGTCCACAGATGTGTGAAGTGGGCGAGAGCCATTTGCTGGTCTCCTTCAGGGAATACTGCCTTTTTTCATTCCTCCCGGAGGGTGACCCTTACCCAGCTGCGTTTAATACCTGTTTTTCTCCCTCCCTCATTGCAAATATCTTCCTGCCACTCTGCTCTTATGGCTGTGCGGCTCTTGTCCAGGAATTTACAGTGGCCTTTCAAGCCATGGCCACTGGCGGCACAGCCACCAGCCGCGCTGGCAGCCTCCCGCTCCCCTTGTCCCTTCCTGGGCACAGAGGGAGGAAGGAAGGAAGGAGATGGGAATGAGAAAGGGAGGCAGGTCATTTCATTTCATTTTTATTTCATTTTATTTGATTTATATCCCGCCCTTCTCCCAACGGGACTCAGGGCGACTCACAACATATTTAAAACAAAAACATACCCACAATCCCCGCCTAATAAAACCAAATTAAAACCAAATATTTTAGAGTTGTGGTGTTAAAATTTTCTAAAAAACCCAATTTAAAATCCTCCCTAGGCCAGGCCCGCTTGTTGGAAAAGCCATGTCTTGAGGGCGCGGCGGAAAGTAAGGAGATCCGGAATCGTCCGGAT
>NW_015408509.1:0-2207 GCF_001527695.2 Protobothrops mucrosquamatus
ACCTAGAACTAAGGAGAAACTTCCTGACAGTGAGAACAATTAACCAGTGGAACAACCTGCCTCCAGAAGCGGTGAATGCTCCAACACTGGAAGTTTTTAAGAAGAGACTGGACAGCCATTTGTCTGAAATGGTATAGGGTTTCCTGCCTGAGCAGGGGGTTGGACTAGATGACCTCCAAGGTCCCTTCCAACTTTACTACTACTACTACTACTACTACTACTATTATTATTATTATTATTATTAAAGTTCCACAAGGCACCAAACCTCAATTAGCGAAGTCTGGCTGGCCTCCGGGGCTCAGGGGATTCTTAGCAGTTGAACAGGTCTCTTCCCTAATGGATATGCAGTTGGCTAGTTCAAAAACCTACCTGTATCAATGATCTTTTAATCAAAGCTTTTATTGCCACTTTCCTGCTGTGATTTAGGAGACTGCCTTATACTGACGGAACTATATCGAATGTACTGCTATTTTTAATGCTATTATATTAATATCAAGCTTCATAATTTTTATTTTATATCACCTGTAGCCTTGGCTATTCTATTAATAAATCTGCTAAAATATTAATGCCGTGAACCATTTAAAATAAATATCAGAATTCAGTGCCAGAGGGCACAAGGCTTGTGTGGTGTGGCAATTTTATATCATTAAGCATTTGCCGCTATAAATAAGGTGAAATTAAAGGAACAATTCGAATTCAGTGGGCGGAAGTGACCAAAAAGGTTTTTTTGTTCATAATTTGGTTTTATATCTGCTGCAGCCTACTGTGGGCACTGCATATATGAGTCTCATGAATAATAAGGCTTCTTTCCAATTACCAGTTTCAAGCTAGTGTTCACTGCCAAAGTAAATACATTTTTAAAGTGTTCCTCAAAAGTGCCAAAGAAATCCTTTCAGAAACAGCTGAAAAGCCTTGCTAAGCATGAAAAAAGAAGCATAAAGAAACCACTTGGCAATTAAGGCAAGCACATGATGTAAGATTCACTGCTGGTTTCAAATGCACAGATGAAATCTAAACCGTCACATTATATAGGCTATTTGCTAGTTGATAATCTGCCTGTTCACTTTTGGAGGGGTCTGTAACAGAGCCACGCAAACAGTTAATTATTTAAAATCATTGGCAAAGCAACCCAGGAAACAGCTTTTTGGATGAGAACATCTGAAGCATATCATCCTACCACTGATCAAAAGAGGAAAAAAAAAAAAGCTTTTTAAGCTTAAAATATTTCTTCTACAAATGGAATGGCAGCTATACCAATGAGTAACAGATATTCTTTAGCTATTAAATTGAAGCCAGCTAGACTAAATTCAAAGAAAATTGAATAATACTTATTTATTTGTCTGTCTGTCTGTCTGTTTATTTATTTATTTATTCTATTTACGACACTATAATCCCTTTTATGGGGTAAACTGAACGGAGCTGAGTGTTTATTGCCCAGATGCCCTTCCTGATGCCTTATTTAAATTTATAGCTGCCCAAATCCAATGGACACTGAGTGGAGTGCAACCCCCCCCCCCACCCATAAAAACAGATAAACCTAGAACTACAGATAGCGCAAATGACAGAGAA
The DNA here is from genome assembly GCF_001527695.2 of Protobothrops mucrosquamatus. Lineage (NCBI taxonomy): Eukaryota > Metazoa > Chordata > Lepidosauria > Squamata > Viperidae > Protobothrops > Protobothrops mucrosquamatus. The sequence continues at coordinate 1,570 of NW_015408509.1, forward strand.
TTGCTGAAGAATGTCTCTAGAAAATTTGACGCTTTTACAAAAGAAGCTAATTTAAATGTATCCTCATTATTTTATTATTCATTTGCTGTGTCTTGATAGCCCTCAAGAATATCCATCTTAAACTTCAGTTAAACAAACAGGTATGCAAGGACTACTTTTTTAAATAGATGCAGGCCAAGTAGAAGAGAGGGAGTAAGGGAGAGATTTAGAAAGAAATTGTGAGGGATGATGAGCCATTGGATATTCTTTCACTAATGTTCATAACTTGCTAAAAACAACATAATGTGGGACCCCACTGTTTTATGAATGCAGCAACAGCCACCTGGATCCAGAATGATGCTAGTAGCAGCTTTGCCAGATTATGTTGTGAACTGAGGTGTATATGCTTATATAAGCAGACCACCTACACAGGCTAACAAAAATAAAATAACATTGTGGATAAAACAGCGTTGCTGTTCTTGGAACTAATTTAGTTGCTAAGCTTATTATATAATCTAAAGTAACGCTGTATTTTGGACTCACAATCAGAAACAGGATCTCTTGGCTTACCGGAACGTGTAATTTCCTGGTACCAGGTTGGTCAGTTCCAGAATATCTGTATCAGCAGAGACCTTCTCTTCTCGAAGTGGCCCCTTTAG
>NW_015408510.1:0-2206 GCF_001527695.2 Protobothrops mucrosquamatus
CTAGGGTGAATTTTAAATAGGGATAATTTTTAATGATTTTAATAATGTCACAGCTACAAATATTTGGTTTTAATTGGCTTTTATAGGGGAAATGTTGTGTTGTGTTGTTAGTGTTGTGTTATTTTAATATGCTGTGAGCCGCCCTGAGTCCCGTGGGGAGAAGGGCGGCATATAAATTATGAAAAAATAAATAAATAAATAAATAAAATAAATACCTTCAACGTATACAAAATAAGTGCAGTGGCCATTATAAAGAATTGCTAAAGACAACATAAGCATTGTGGTATTGGCAAACTGAATAACAGTGCAGGAATTTGCCAGAGAAAGAGCTATTTGCAAAATGCAAGCTAATGTTAAATACAGTTATTGAATAGTACCATCAGTGAATACTCACTTATCTTAAATGTACTAGTTTGTTTGTTTATCAAATATATATGGCCAATCATATTACAAACAGTGACACTGGGTGGCATACAACACTGAATTAAAAACAATAAATATATAAAACAATAATGATTAAAAATATAAAGAAACAGAAGACCCAAGAGAGGATGAATAACTTTCTTGTTATCTGCAACAAGGGAACCAGTTCAAAATGTCACCATTTTTGATCTCCTGATGACATAGCCAAGTCATGAGGGACTTCTGGAACATTAACAGGGATGGAGCCAACTTTATTTCTGGGGGAGAAGGCTCAATAACACAGGAGCCAAGGAAGAGAAGGGTCACCACCTCTGTGACCTGCCACATTAATTCCCTAACAGAAGGGACCAGCAGCATATCTTCTCTAACAGATCTGATGAGACGGGCAGATATCATCGGGGAGAGGCTGTCCTTCATATAACCTGGATCCAAGTCATGGAAGGCTTAAAGGTTAAAGACCTGGAAGCTAAGTGGCAACTGACGCAGCTCACCAAGTAGAGGTGTAATGTCCTGCTCTAGAGATACATATAACGGGCTGTACTGCTGCTTCCTGTACCAGCTGAAGGTTCCATATACTCTTCAAGGGCAGCCCCATGTAGAGTGCATTAAAGTAATTCAATCAGGAGGTTACAAGGGCAGGAGTGACAGTGAGCAGACCCCCCAAATCTAAGAATGGGTGCAACACAAAGTTGTACATAGGTTCTCCTGATGGCTACCAGCTCTTCAAACAGGAATCATGAGTCCAGGAGGACACCCACATTGTCTATCAATCTTGAGTTAGAAAATGCAGTGCCACCTAAGATTACTCTATGCTCACCTGGCAATTAGAAGCAGCAGCCAAAAGCCAGGACTCTTCCCATATCCAGGCCCATCAAATCCTAATCCTACTGTCCTCAGCAATCATCCCTGGGAAGAGAAGCTGGCACCCTAAGCCAGGTATCTCAAGCTTCACTAGCTCTCAATACTATCAGGGTACACAGCAAGCACCTTCCCACTTTAGCACAACACGCACACACATTCACAGATACCCTTCCCCTGCTGCTACCACCAGCAAGCAGAGGGATCCTTTCAAATTCGTCCCTGACCGATTCCTCCTTAAGATGTCACCCAGAGGAAGAAAGAGGGAGGAATCAATCCTCATTCCAAGTGGGAAATCCACAGTCCAACACTGAGATAGTGACTTTTCCTTGCATTTTTCCTCTTTGGAGTTATAGGAGGAAAGACAAAAAGGCCTCCAGGAAGGAGAGTGTCCACAATAGTCTGCTACTTTACTGTAAACCCACCACCACCACCAACTTGCCTATCCAATGCTCACACCACAGCTGAGTTCACAGATGGAATAATATAGCAAACTCAGGAAAAGAACAAAAACAGTCCATCCTCTGTGTGGCTCATCCTTCAGCCTGCTCTTCAACCCATTCTTCCAGGAAACAGTCTGAAAGATCCTACAGACCACTCTGAGCAGTTCTTCCAAGCAGTGGATCCCCAAGGCCAGTCAAACTGATCCGAAAAAGCCACCACCATTTTTTTTTTAAAAAAAACAACAACTCTACAGATGCAGCAAACATGGTCAGCAAGGTAGGTGACAGCAAGCACAATCATTTCCAACCCACTCTCTGAGCTCAAAGAAATCCAAATTGTTCTGAGCAAATCCAAAAGTCCAGCTTTCATTTAGCTGACACCCCCAAAACATCCCTCCAATCCAGAGGACAGCAATTCCATGGTTTCCAGTCCCTTTGACCTTAGTTTCCTGGTTTCTGGATACCCTCTTTCTTGGAGGGAT
>NW_015408511.1:0-2206 GCF_001527695.2 Protobothrops mucrosquamatus
AGCTAAAATGGGTCCAAATATTTCTTCCACGTGCTGGAAATGTAAATTGGCAAGAGGGACATATTACCACATGTGGTGGGAGTGCTCAAAAGCCCGTGACTTTTGGAACAAGGTTAAAAAATGGCTGGAAGAAATACTAATGATAGAGGTAGAGCTAAAACCAGAACTCTTCCTACTAGGCATAACTACGCAGAAATACAACAAAGGGATACTTTACTTGATTCTCACGGCTGCTAGATTGGCGTATGCACAAAACTGGAGGAATAAAAAAATTCCAACAGAAGAAGAGATTTTATATAAAATCCTATCATGTGCTGATATGGATAGGCTCACAATGGAAATGAAGGACAAGACAGAGTCAGATTACTTTGAAATCTGGGACAAATTCTATTGTTGGTGTGAATCAAAGAGAACTGTTCGGGTTTTAAGTTAGTGTTAAGATAGAGATATATAAAACTGTATGTTAGAAACAAATTAGAGACTGTATTGTATAGAAAAATATGTATATAGAGAGATTAAGAATTATATGTATGATGAGGAACAAATTGTTAGGAATATATACACTGGAATGTTACGTTATGTCCATCTTTGTTTTAACTGTTTTATAAATAAAAAACTTTTTTTAAAAAAGAGTCCGTATATAGCAAGTGTAGGTGTGGCCAATTGGCTGAGCATGGCCCATTGGCTGGGCGTGCCTGCAGTGGTAACAGCAGACTGGGTGGGACTAAAAAGTTCAATCAATCAATTCCAACATTGCGAGATTTTTTTTCCCCGCGAGAAGTTGAAATTGATTGATTGAAACTTTTTTTTTTTTTGCACACGGTGGCGGAGGCCCAAAGTGAAAAGGTTTTATAAAACCCAGCTGAAGGCCTAGGACTGGGGCGACAGTGCGTGTGCCCACAGAGAGGGCTCTGCATGCCACCTGTGGCACGCGTGCCATAGGTTCCCCACCACAGGTCTAGATAGTAGACATTGCAATACCTGGAGACAGCAAAAAAAAAAGAAAAAAGAAGAGGAATAACTGGAGAAAAATTACAAAATACAAAGACCTGCAAATGGAAGTAGAATGACTGTGGCATGAAATTCAGAAATGTGAAGGACAACTAGAATCAACCACGCTTCCCAAGATGGAAGATGAACAAGGCAAAAAAAACCCAAACAACCAAAACCGCAGCACATACCAACACTTCGTATGGAGCACTGGGCACAAAGTAACGTTTGGTTTTGGACAGGTCCACAGAATAAGGCGATGATATAAATTTCACTGAGGTGAGTTCTTCTTCCTGCAGTTCTCCACCTAGGAGAATGAGGAAAAGGTCAACAAGCCACTCTTAAACTTAACCAAGTTTTACAGAGATGCTGAGGTCTCAGGTTAGATGAGAAGAAGCCCTTTTGCAAGACGCTCTTTTCGGGGAAGGTTAACAAATCAGTAACATGTGCAGATAGTCCTTGACTTCATTCAGTGAGTATCTGAAGCTACGACGGCACTGAAAAAAGTGACTTATGACCGTTTTTACACTTACAACTGTGGCGGCATCCCCCATGGTCACGTGTTCGAAATTCAGATGCTTGGCAACTAGTTCATAATAATAATAATAATAATAATAATAATAATAATAATAATAATAATAATAATAATAATAATAATAATAATAATAATAATAATAATAATAATAAAGTTGGAAGGGACCTTGGAGGTCATCGAGTCCAACCCCCTTATGACGGTCACAGTGTCCTGGGGTCATGTGATCCCGTTTTGTAACGTTCTGAGAAGCAAAATCAAGGGGGAAACCAGATTCACCTCACAACCATGTCACTAACTTAATAACTGAAGTGATTCACCTTGCCGCTATGGCCAAAAAGGTCGTAAAATGGGTCAAAACTCACTTAACTACCGTCTCGCTTAGCAACTGAAAGTTTGGGGCTCAATTGTGGCCGTAAGTCAAGGACTACGTGTATTTGTTTTGTTTTCTCATCAGAGTTCAGCCTGGCTGATTTCACACGGCAGGGGCCTAAACAAAGTGTATTAAACAAGCCCAAATTGATGGAGTTTATATGTCATGCTCAGCTACAAACTCTAGTTTATAAATCACGGTGGCCAGGTTCATTCCATACTCCCAACTCTCAACCATATAATCACATAATGAGAGTGAGGGTTCATTCTGCGAGCTTGTGGGTTGGTTTCTGGATGTTTCGTTACCAGGCT
>NW_015408512.1:0-2206 GCF_001527695.2 Protobothrops mucrosquamatus
TGCTGAAGCTGGCCTATGCTTTGCGGGAGAGCGCAGAATTGTTTCAATCAGATGAGATGCGGCCAGCCAACGACCCAAAAGAAAGAGCTCCTGCCCGTATCAGGATGTTGAATGACATACTGCAGAGTCTTGAGACAAACTTCTTAGTTTCAAGTGTTCCACCAGGGTTTTACAGGTAAAAGCAGAATTTCACATCCTTTTAATTATATTTTAATCAGACAATTTAAATATTTCATTTTAATTAATTTTAACTTTGTGATTGTTATTGGTGTTTTTAATTGATTGTCAGCCGCCCTGAGTCCGCAAGGAGAAGGGCGGGATATAAATTCGAATAATTAAAAAAAATTAATTAAATTAACTACTACTGTATGGTCATTTTACTTTCCTTCCTACAGCTGTCTTGCTATGCATCTGGTGTATCAGTCAACAAGATACTACTGAATGAAATGCGACCCATAACAAAGAAATCCATATTATTTTAACCTCATTTGCATGTGATTTTGTAACAGTTCAGTGCAACATCGTCCTTATTGAGATGTATTGCTACCAAAGAAAATCAGTGGAAGATTATTTTGGTCTTTTTTTGTGGGGGACAGCAAACTGCCTACTAGGTTGTAGCTATTAAACATTTTTATTATTATTATATATGCAACAATGTGAAATCACAGTTATCAGTTCTTTAGCTGGTATTGGCCTTCATAAGCATCCATTTCTTCCCCAAAACTGTAATGTATCAGTGAACTATATGTGCAAATCTAAGCAATGTAGACTTTTGCTATTGACAGATGGAGATTTTGTCAAAGGGCAGATTTTCTAAGGACTGTCCAAGATTTTTTGGGTATGGCACCCAGTGTGTTGATAACTGCTGGGGCCACCACAGCTGGTTTATGCCATAATATTTCAGTTTCAATTTTCAGGTCTTGATACTTTGTGATCTTCTTCAATTTCTTGTCTTTTTTATTGACACATCTATTATCCACATTTTATTCTTTTCAATCATAGTTATATCTGATGTTATGAGACAAGACTTTATCAGTTTGTATTATTTTAACCTCATTTGCAACTACTTTTTCAACCAAACATTCCCACTAATTTTTTTCCATTTCTAGGACATTGCAATTTTTGTAGATGTTCCAAGAAATCCAATCTTTCTTGGGGAGGTGGCTAGAAGTTTTATTTACTCCATGGCAGAAACAGAGGGTTCTGATTACTTGGTTTCAGATGAAGAGATGGGTAGGTAATAACACAGCTGCTTCCGGTTGCGCAACATGGCGGACCTACCTGGGGTGGCTCCGTGACGGAGCGGAGCCCTAAACAGAAAATGGGGGGCCTCCCGCAGGCCGAGGGCTCTCCTGTGATCCAATTTTGGAGAGCTGAACTCGCCAGCAGTTTAGTCTGGCGAGGATATTGAGGGGCGAAGGGCAGGTGTTCGGCGGAGCCCGGCGGAGCCTGGCGGAGCTTGGTGAAGCCAGGCGGAAGATCTGGCCGGACTCGGCCTGGATCCGGCTCAACGGAAAACCTGGCCTGGATTTGGTCGCGGCCTCAATAACAGCGGAGGCCGCGACGGATTTGGATTTGGAGGCCGCGGATTTGGGAGCTGGAGGCCGCAGCAGCTGTGGAGGCTGCGGCAGCTATGGAGGCCGTGACGGAGGCCGCGATGGAGACGACAGATGTATCCGGACCTGGACTTGGCTGCGACGGCCGGGGAGGCCGCAACGGAAGCAGATCTGGCCGGTGGCTTGCCCTGCAGACTCGGCGAGGAGGCCGTAGCCCGGCGGCCTGGCAGCCCGGCGGCCCGACGGCCTGGCGGCCCGGCGGAGCATCTGGCCTACGAACCCGGCCTATAGACTCGGCGGTGGATTCGGCGAGGGTAGGGACTGGGGTTCGGTGGTTCGGCGGTCCGGTGGAGGATCCGGCCCAAAGAGCCCGGCCGCGGACCTAACTTTAGCGGCCGGTCGTCTGGCTTATCCCAAGTCTTGAAAAGGGAACTAACCATCAAGAGGACTTCCCCCCCCCGTGTGTTTTCTGTTTGTTGGGGACCTTGCACGCATGTTCGGAGCATACTCCAGGTTGGAACTGCTGGCCCTGCGCGATTCCCCCCTCGCGCAGGTACGGCCCAGTATAATCCTGAGGGCCGTCCTCAATGACGGGGTATGGAACCCCCAGAGGCGCGCAGCAAAAAAAGAACTGAAGAGGAGGAAACTGA
>NW_015408513.1:0-2206 GCF_001527695.2 Protobothrops mucrosquamatus
AAAAATAATTCTCTATGGATCTGTTTGAGATTGCTCTCAGATACATTATTTGTTATTTTGATAAGTTATTTTAATAAATTGTTAGAATATAGGGTTATTTTTCTAATTCAGACAGTTCATTTTTAGCAGCAATATTTTTCTGCTTTCTCTTCTGTCCTCTCTCTCTTTTTTTCCTTTCCCTTCCTTCTTTCTTTCCTTCATTTTTTTTTTTTAGAAAGTGACACATCTGGTTCTCAATTCAATTGTTTTACTAAGTGACAGTTGGTAGCTGATTTTCATAACAAAGAAACTTTTGTTTGGTGTTAACAATGACATGGGGACTAGCACAATGAAGGAGCACAGCAGAACAATTCTAGGGTTATTCTTTTTGTTGCCTTTATGTTACTAAAAATAGACTTCAACTTACAATTACTGATTTTTTTATGAATGTTGCTGAATGTTCCACTGCTTTGAGCATCTGAGGTTGCTGCTCACATCTGAGGTTGCTGCTCACAGTTTGCGCATTTGCACAACATATAGTTTATACTTATTTTGTGTTACACTTCTTGGCAAAGGAATTCAAAATATCAGGAGTAGACCTGGAATAGGAAAGAAGTTCTAGGCAATTACTACCCCTTTCCTATCAATGATTATGTCATTATGTAAATATATAAGATTAAGTGCTCTTTACAAATTCAGTTTTGGGAACTTGATTTGGTAAGAGATTTGTTAAGAGATTGACTCAAAGAACATAGGATCGAAAGGAACCAAGTCTTCTAGTCCAACTTTCTGCTCAGGGCTGCAATCCCATACAAATAACTTTCCAATTGTTGTTTGAAAGTCTCCAATGTTGAAGTATTCACAACATAAGGAGCTATTTCATCTACTTAATAACTTTCATGGTCATCCCTTATTTCTTATTTTCCACCCATTGTTCTGCTCTTATCACTGGGTAATATGGAAAATAAATAAACATCCACTTCTCTATGATTTCATTTCAAATATTGGAAGACTATTATTAGGTCTCCCATTAGTCTTCTCTTCTTTAGATAAACATGCCCAGTTATTTTATCTGCACATCACAAGATTTAGTCTCAAAACCTGTCAACATTGTTCTTCTCTGCACTTTTTCCAATTCCTTAGCATTCTATTTGTTTTTGTGACCAAAACTAGACATAGTATTCCACAGATTGACTGCATAAAAAATCAGAATTATCACTTCTCATGATCTCAACTATCTCTGTTAATGCAGCTCAAGATTTCATTATTTTGTAAATTGCAGCACACTGGTGGCTCGTGCATAATATATGGTCTATCAGGCATCCCATAGCTAGGTGCCATTTATCTTGTGCACCTGACTTTTTTCTTATCAAATGCAGGACCCTACATTCCTCACCACTGAGCTGCATTTTGTCAAAAAAGTCTAAGTGTTCACATTATGTTCAACAGCATTTTGTTTACAAATGGCTGGCTGAAACTGCCATTAAAATTTCGTACAATGCCTCAGATGCAGCATCATCATGCAGTTGTTTTTTTAAAAAAACCTAATTTTTATGTTTTCTATCTAATAAAATTATTATGTCCAGAATGGGTAGCCCAGAAGACCTTTAAGTCAAGATTCCAGAATCTAATCTAATGCTGATCTAATGTCCAGCAATGTATAACTCATCTGCCTCTGGTTCCCTTTTTACAGGAACCAGAAGGACTATATTTGACCAGTCTTATGCTATTAAAAGGGCATTTCATTTAAGAAGGTCATAAAACAGCTAGCTCAAAAAGTTGTGTAGGTGTTTGATTTTTCTTTGCATTTGGGCTGATAAAAAAAGATGAAGCACAGGAATGTTCCAGGTCATTGTGGAACTTTCCTTATCAGACGAGTTACAAAGCCCATCATCATCCACCCATCATCATCCGTCAGCCCTCAGCCTTGTCTGCCTGGAAGGATGGGTGTTGTAGTTAACACATCTGGAAGGTCTTGAGTCCGAAAAGCTGCTACAAAGCTTCATGAATCAGCCTTCTGCTCCTTCGTTATTTTCACCCACAACTTTTAATATGAGTGTTTGAAATGTGATTTTTATTATTCCACATCTTCTAAGTTAGAGTCAGTCGTAGCCTGAAAGGAAATGATTGCAGATTATCACAGTGGAAGTCTATATCTACAATTAAAACAATTTCCTCTCAGAACAACGGGACAAGCAATACAGGAATATATTCTACATTTTGATCT
>NW_015408514.1:0-2206 GCF_001527695.2 Protobothrops mucrosquamatus
TTGTCCTAATGAATGCATATAATTGGTGCACTTTATTATAAAACCCTGGAACAGCATTTTTCACCAGGCAGTTCTATTTGTAACAAGCTGTCTCCAGGATGTCAGAGTGTAATAAATGTGCTGCAGACTAGAACTGCTGATTAGCATTTCTGAAATCCCAGAAACATTGTGGTAACTGTTTGCCATCACAGGAAGATCTTTGAGCCCTTTGAGGTATTAAGAACTATTTTCTTGCCAGAGTCAGATAAGGGTCTTTTCTCTTTCCCCATGTCTGTGTTTCTTTCTTCTTGCAGTCTTCAATTAATGATTGTATATGAACTATAAAACTGTGCATAGTAACACTTAACTCTTTTTTTTTAACATGGAATAGATTTCAGTTAAATATGGCAAGAAGTAAGTTCAAGCTAAGAATAAGAAAATAGATTATGTCAGTTGTATTGAAATAAATGACTATAAATTACACTCCTGTTGAATCTGAAGAAATAGAGATATGAGTACTTCAGATGGGCAGTTATTATACACTGGTTAAAAATAAGAGGTGATTTTTGAGATTGTATGACTCTGGTGCCTTACATACCAGCCAATGATATTTTGTTCTACTAAGAGATTTTTTCTGAGTTATCTAAAATGACTCTATAAGCATAGAGATTATCTATCACCATTTCTTAGTTGAACAATTCTTCTGAAATCAAAGATTTCAATGGCAAAGAAAATTGCCACATACGATCTTATAGAATGTTATAGAATCTCCAAAAATGAAAAGAGATAATCAACTCTTCAGTGTGACGAAATCCTACTTCACACACCTATATATATATATGTCATTTGGTTAATGTTTGCATATTGACTTGTAGCTGAATATTAACTGTCAACATGAAATATATTGGGTGGTAGAATAGACAGCAGATACATTGTAGAATGAAATTCCATGTATGTCTCAGGCCACACAATGTTTTATACCCATATTTCATAAAACAAGCTCTGTCAATTAAAATACCATGAGCTATTATTTTATACAGATGATTTTACAAATCACAAGGGCTATGTTCAGCATGAGATATGAAACAAAATTTGTTGACTTGGTTTAGCATATTTATGTAGAAATTATACAAGCCAAGTTATGCAAATTTGCTTGCAGAATTAAAAATGTAAATGAAAATAAATTACTACGCTCCTAATTCTGCAAGCAAATTTTGCTTGCCAGTATATATGTGCATAGCTGTAGGAGAAGAACTGGCAGAGCCAGGGGGATTAGTAAAAAGAAGGATCAGCCTAGAATCATTACATCACAACAAATTAATTAAGTCCACCTCCCTCTTCATTGCCATTGGCCTTATCTAACTCTAACTAGATGCTGACCATTAGCTGAAATTATTCCTGTGCATAGGCTTTTAGAAATAAATTTTTATATTGAACCTTCACATGTGGACCCAGTCTTTTGCACCTGACAATAGCTGGCATATATTTGAACCCTGCTGGCCCATTAAGAAACAAAACCATAGATATAAACAGGACAAAGAAAGAGCTCGCATACAGTGATGGCTATTAACCTCCAAAAGTTCCGTTACACTTTTGGAAAGATTTATTTTTGGGGGGTATGTACTGTATTTTGCTTCCATATCTCTCCACAAGTTGTGCTGCCACCTCAACATGGCAAGAGGTTCTTGAAAGGGATGGTAAAGAATGCTGGGTGTATTTGCCAAGACTATATATTCCTGGCAAAGCCACATAAGGTATCTGGGTCATCTCAACTGCCCAGCTAAAGCAAGTAAGCACCTATATTGGAATGTAACAATATAAGAGGATGTGGAGTCAGATGATCACTTCAGTGACAAAAGTAAAACATCAATTCGTAATGCACAGATGAAGGCAATAGTAAATCACTTTTGTATTTTTTTATCAAGAAATAGAATAGAAAATATAAAGTCATTGGTGATATAGTGTTTGATAATGGGCCCTCATATTGGAAGACACATGCAACTGAGGAAGAGTTAAAGAAATTTCAAGTCTAGACCCTCTCCAGTCGGGCTTCAGGCCGGGATACAGCACGGAAACGGCATTGGTCACGTTGGTAAATGATCTCTGGAGGGCCCGGGACAGGGGTTATTCCTCTGTCCTTGTTCTTTTGGACCTCTCAGCGGCTTTTGATACTGTGGACCACAGTATCATGCTGCGGCGGTTGGGTGGGTTGGGAGTGGGAGGCACT
>NW_015408515.1:0-2206 GCF_001527695.2 Protobothrops mucrosquamatus
TCAACCATACTGGACTTAGTTTTCACTAATAGAGATGAAATGATAGAAGGCATTTAAGTAACAGGAACCTTGGGGAGGGGGAGGAGTGACCATGCAATATTGGAATTCAACATTTTGCAAGCTCAAGCAATAGAACAAAGTCAACCTAGAGCTTTGGATTTTAAGAGAGCTGATTTCAATAAACTTAGAGCTTTAAAAGGATATGGGGGGGGGGACTAAGAAACTTGGGAAAGTTTGAAAAGTGAGATTATAAAAGCCCAGTCTAGCACAATTCCAGTGAAGAAGAAAAATAAGTGATCTCAAGAAACCAGCATGGCTGCACAAAGAATTCTCTGATAAACTGAAAGACAAAAAGGACAAATATAAAAAGTGGAAAGAGGGGCACATAACTAAGGCAGAACATCAGCAAATACTTTGAACCTGCAAAAATGAAGTCAGGAAAGCTAAGGCTCAAAATGAACTAAAGCTTGCAACAAAAGTCAAAAATAATTTTAAAAAGCTTCTTCCAACATCTAAAAAATAAAAAAATACCAAGAAAATGAGTAGTCCATTAATGGGAGAAAATAGCAAGAATGTGACAAGCAACAGGAAGAAAGCAGAACTGCTTAACTCATTTTTTAAATCTGTCTTTACACAAAAGGAAAAAAACAGTCCAACCTATAAAAAAAACACTATAAAATGCAGATTAAGAATGCAAGTCAATGCAGAAACTTAAAGATCATTTAAGAGATTTTTTTATGTTGAATATGAATATGGGCACTTCTATGTCAATGGTATGGGACGCTAGTAAGGCTTATATGAGAGGTGCTCTAGTTTCAATGAATACTGCGCAAAGGCAAAAGCAGATATATGTAGAGACTTGGAGGAGGAGATTAAAATAAAAGAAAAAGTTCTTATTTTAAACCCAATGGACAATAATTTAAAGGTCTCTATTGCTATGTTGAAGGAACAATTTAATATGTTAATGGCAGATCAGATTGCAGTTAACTTGAGGTATATGAAACATAATACATTTTGCAACGCAAATAAACCTGGCAGATGGTTGGCTTATCAATTACGTAAGAAACAAAAATTAAGAATTATAGAGAAAATAAACTATAAAGGTAAAGAAGTTTTTCAACAAGATTTGATTAAAAAGGCTTTTTTGGAATATTTTTCAAAACTATATGCCTCTGAAAATATACAACTTTCCGAAATAGACAGATATTTGCAGCAAGCAAATTTTCCTAAACTTTCAGATGAACAACAAGGAGTGATGAACTGTCCGATTGTGTCTGATGAGATTATAGAGGCAATTAAACAATTAAAGGTTGGTAAAGCTCCTGGTACAGATGGGTTAACAGCAACATATTATAAAATGTTATCAGAAGAAATGATAGAACCTTTGAGACATCTTTTCAATAGTATCTTATCTGGAGCAGAGGTACCACCATCGTGGAGATGTGCATTTATATCACTTATACCAAAGGAGGACCAGGACTTGACTCAGCCTAAGAATTATAGGCCAATATCTTTGTTGAACACAGACTATAAGATTTTTACAAAAATCCTAGCTAATAGATTAATGCAAGTGTTGAAGCGGATAATTCATGTTGATCAGTCTGGATTTATAATTGGTAGATATATGAAGTATAATGTTAGACAAATTGTGAATTTGCTTGAATATTTGGACAAAAATAATCAAATTCCAGCGGCTTTTATCTTTTTGGATGCTGAAAAGGCGTTCAACAAACTGGACTGGCAATTTTTACTGCGAGTTGTGGAGAGAATGAACTTTGGAGATAGATTTTTGTCAGCTCTTAAGGCTATTTACCAACTACAATCAGCACAAATTGTAGTAAATGGAGGATTGACAGACATATTTAAAATTGAGAAAGGTACAAGGCAAGGTTGTCTATTATCACCTTTACTATTTGTTTTGACATTGGAGATTTTACTAATCAAAATTCGTGAATCATCGGTTATAAAAGGAATAACTCTAGACAAGAATGACTATAGGCTGAGAGCTTTTGCTGATGACTTGGTTTTTACTTTATCTCAACCGATTGACTCAGCAAGAAATTTGATACAGATTTTGACTCAGTATGGGAAAGTTTCTGGATTTAAAGTAAATAATAATAAGACTAAAATATTATCTAAAAATATGTCTAAGAAGGATAAAGAGATTCTAGTTAATTTAACTGGTTTTGAAATAGTGAAAAAGGTG
>NW_015408516.1:0-2205 GCF_001527695.2 Protobothrops mucrosquamatus
TCCTCCTCCTCCTCCTCCTCCTCCTCCTCCATCTTCTCCTTCTTCTTCTTTCCCCATCATCACTCAAGGAACTGGCATCAGTTACTTTGGAAGGGAAGCAGAAACGGACTGGCTAAATGCAGGGATGGGAGACCACTCAGAGACCACCAGGGCTGTGGGCTCGTTTGGGAGACGAGAGCCATTTGGACAGGCACGAAGGGGAAACTATTTCTCTACAGTTGCCAGCGAAATCTGCACGAACACGTTCATCCCTTCGCCCGACATGTCGCTCCTTCCCGGAAAGCGTTGGAAGGTTGTTGAAATGCAAATTAAACCTGAATCCAGCCCTTTGCGCGCGGCCAGATTTGCGTGCCAGCAAACTCTCCCCAGATTCCATGCAAACTCGCAGCTGGTGCAGACTTGGCTCCAAGATCCCCTGGCCTCTTCTCTCCACACCCACCCGCATATTTTTTTTTTTTTGAGTGGGCTGCGGGTGTGTAACTTCCTTCCCAAAATGATAGGTAGACAGCCCATTAAATCGAATTCTTTAATAATAATAATAATAATAATAATAGTAATAATAATAATAATAATAATAATAATAATAATAATAATAATAATAATAATAATAATAATAATAATAATAATAATAATAATAATAATAATAAAGTTGGAAGGGACCTTGGAGGTCATCTAGTCCAACCCCATGCTCAGGCAGGAAACCCTGTACCATTTCGGACAAATGGCTGTCCAGTCTCTTCTTAAAAACTTCCAGTGTTGGCGCATTCATGGCTTCTAGAGGCAGGTTGTTCCACTGGCTAATTGTTCTCATTGTCAGGAAGTTTCTCCTTAGTTCTAGGTTGCTTCTCTCTTTGGTTAGTTTCCATCCGTTGCTTCTTGTCCTGCCTTCAGGGGCTTTGGAGAATAGCTTGACTCCCTCTTTTTGGGGGCAGCCCCTGAGATACTGGAACACTGCTATCATGTCCCCCCTCGTCCTTCTCTTCATTAAACTAGACATACCCAATTCCAGCAGCCGTTCCTTGTATGTTTTAGCCTCCAGTCCACTAATCATCTTTGTTGCTCTTCTCTGCCCTCTTTCTAGAGTCCCAACATCTTTTTTCATCGTGGTGACCAAAACTGGATGCCGTATTCCAAGTGTGGCCTTACCAAGGCCTTGTAAAGTGGTATTAAGACTTCACGTGATCTTGATTCTCTCCCTCTGTTAATGCAGCCCAGCACTGTGTTGGCCTTTTTGGCAGCTGCAGCACACGGCTGGCTCATATTTAAGTGATTGTCCACTAGGACTCCGAGGTCCCTCTCACAGTTACTACTATTGAGCAAGGTACCCCCTATACTATACCTGTACATTTGGTTTTTCTTGCCTAAATGTAGAACCTTGCTTTTTTCACCATTGAATTTCATTTTGTTAGATAGCGCCCAGTGTTCAAGTCCGTCCAGGTCCTCCTGTATCCTAAGCCTGTAACTTCTGGAGTGTTGGCTATTCCTGCCAGCTTGGTGTCGTCTGCAAATTTGATGAGTTCCCCATCTATCCCCTCATCCAGATCGTTGATGAAGATGTTGAAGAGCACTGGGCCCAGAACAGAGCCCTGGGGCACCCCACTACATACTTCCCTCCATGTAGATGAGGTTCCATTGAATTCTAGAGATCTTAATCCATTCCTGACACCGATAGCCAGAAAGTTGCACAAATAACTGGATCTGTCGATCAGCAACTCCCCAAGGACACACAGACACAACCTGTACACAACCTTGCAAATAAATCAGATGCCGGAGAGATTGGATTGATAAATAAATTGATTTCCACATCAAGGGCCTCTTTTTCTGTAAGCTAGTATTTTTTTTTTTATTAAATATAGATGGAGCCTGCTGGAGGCTGAAACAAAGGGGGAAGCTGGCGTAGAGCCCCAATATGGGACTCTGGACAACCACCAACTAGATTTGTTCCCAGGAATGCCGAAACCAAGACAAGGCCGAACAGACACGATAACCGGACAGTTTCCCATCGTGGAGAATGCTTCAGCTTTGGTCCATTCGCTCTCCTGTGCTAAAAGTCCAGCTGCACAACTGGTGTGTGCCCCTGTCCGCTACGTAGCAGAGTTAACCACAATGTTCTCCAGACTCTGAAGATGCCTGAATCGCTCCACGGATTAATCCAGGCGGTCCTCGAGTTACGGCCACCACTGAGCCCCCAAATGTCCGTCGCTA
>NW_015408517.1:0-2205 GCF_001527695.2 Protobothrops mucrosquamatus
AGGAGGAGGAGGAGGAGGAGGAGGAGGAGGAGGAGGAGGAGGAGGAGGGGATTGTTTAGGTTATGTAGGGAGATATCTTTCATATGAACTTCTCCTCCTCCTCCTTCCTTCTCCTCCTCCTTACCTCCTTCTCTTTCTCCTTTTCCTTCTCCTCTTCCTCCTTCTCTTTCTCCTTTTCTCCTCCTCCTCCTTTTCTCCTTCTTCTTCTTCTCCTCCTCTTCCTCCTCCTCCTCCTCCTCCTCCTCCTCATGCTTCTTCTTTCCTCCACCTCATCCTGCTTCTTCTACTACTCCTTCTCCTCTTTTTCTTCCTCCTCCTCCTTCTTTTCCTCCTCTTCCTCTCCTCCCCCTCCCCCTCCTGCTTCTTCCCTCCTCCTCCTCCTCCTCCCCCATTACCTAAGTATGGATGAACCCTCTTTATGGATTCCTCACAGTTCCTTGAGATATAAATCGGATGGGCTACGTTCACACACCAGTGCTAATGAGGCAGAATTTAAACCCAACTTGGACTCTAGGGAGCTAAACCGGGTCCTCGCTTTGTGAGTCTTGCCAAAATTTGTCTAGTTTCCATAACAAGTCATAAGCTAAAATGGGGTCTGTTTGTGGTTTAGCGTGTTTGGTAAACTCAGTTATTGAGAAGTAAGGTGGACAAGAGGGCAAGGAACCTTCCTTCTGTCATGAGCTTCGTCAGTGATCTGTTTTGGAACGTCCAGGTCATAAAATTGGGCAGGAGTCTCTTAACAATCTGCCTCACTTAACCACAAAGGTGCCAGTCGCAATTGTGGGTGGAGGACCACTTACTTGCGTTTTTCAACAAGCGGGTCTGGCCTAGGGAATTTTAGCGGGGTTTTTTAAGGGTAATTTTAAGGATAATTTTAATGATTGGCCTCCTTAAATATTTTCTTTTAATTCGGTTTTTAATATAGATATTATTGTATTATTGTATTGTGGTTTTTATGAGGCTGTTAGCCGCCCTGAGTCCTATGAGGAGAAGGGCGGGGTATAAATTAAATTATTATTATTATTATTATTATTATTATTATTGAATTGTTTGATTTTGCAAGCTTTCTTTTCACCAGCTGGTTGGGAAGCTTCCGCGAGAGGCATGGCAGCCAATGGTGCAAATCAGTTTCTTGGCTCTAAGTGCAGCTTCAAATGAACAGTAAATAGTTCCTAACCAGTTTATCTTACTAATGTAGTGGTGATACCTGGTCTAGCAAATGATTAAATTATTTCTCCTCTGGCAGGGCGAGTTTGCTGCCAGAAGCCATGTGCAGTTTTCAGTGTCAGCCCTTTTCAACGGCCTTTTAAGATTTCAACACAGAATTAAAATAAATGTGTTTTTTTCCCCCCCACAAATCCCAGCTCAGGCATAAAAGAAGGGAAAGAATGATCCAGGCTTCGTAAGGTAGCTTCTTCTAGAGAACATTGAACATAGAATAATAGAGTTGGAAGGGACCTTGAAGATCTTCTAGTCCAACCCTCTATGCAAGCAGGAGACCCTACACCAGGGGTCTCCAACCCCCAGTCTGTGACTGGCACCGGTCCATAGCATGCCAGCAACTGGGACACAGAAACAAGCAAAGCCCCTGTCAACGCTGCAAATACTGTATATTCTTGCTTTGACAATATGCAGAACTGTCTGGTATTTCTATAGTTAAACCAGGCAACAGGGAAAAAGGGAGGAGAATAAGGATAGCCTGGGAAAAAGAAACCGGAAGTAAATCACATCTTCCAAGTTGATTGGAAGATGTGAACCATGACCCCAAAATAAGGGGGGGGGGAATGCTTAGAATGTATATGCGTAATGGAAAAGAAGCCAGACCTAAGCACTTCCACCATGCTGTACTGACGTCTCTGTAACCTTAATAAATGCTTTTAGGAAAAAATATGCCTGAAAGTCCTTTTAAGTGTTTCTTAATCAGACACATGACAGCCCCATCCACGGGATGCAGGCAGTACACAAAACCACACCCCTTCTGGTCTGTGGCAAAAGCTTTTTCCACTGCACCGGTCCCTGTTGCCCAAAAGGTTGGGGACCTCTGCCAACAAATGGCTGTCCAGCCTCTTTTTGAAAGTGTCCAGCAATGGAGCACCGACAACTTCTGGAAGCAAGCTGTTTCATTGGTTGATTGCTCTCACCATTAGGAAATTTCTCCTTAGTTCTAGGTTGCTTCTCACCTTGGATAGTTTCCATCTGTTGCTT
>NW_015408518.1:0-2205 GCF_001527695.2 Protobothrops mucrosquamatus
TTTGGCAGCCTCTCAAATACTGGAACACAGCTATCATGTCCCCCTCGTCCTTCTCTTCATTAAACTAGACATACCCAATTCCAGCAACCTTTCCTTGTATGTTTTAACCTCCACTCCCCTGATCATCATTGTTGCTCTTCTCTGCACTCTTTCCAGAGTCTCAAAACCTCTTAAAAAGACTGAAATAATTTCAGAAAGCTCAAAAAAGTGAAACCGTAAGTATGTTAGCCCCAGGTAAATGCAGTGAATGCTATTAATAATGGGAGGTTATTTGTTTGGTTAATCAATAAGGTCATCAAAGCACTTGATGTGCTGTTCACATCACCCGGCCACAATCCCTACCAAGTATTGTATGTTTTGCCGAAATTCTATTAGGATTCATGCCAATGCTACAGTGAAGGATTAACG
Source organism: Protobothrops mucrosquamatus (assembly GCF_001527695.2). Lineage (NCBI taxonomy): Eukaryota > Metazoa > Chordata > Lepidosauria > Squamata > Viperidae > Protobothrops > Protobothrops mucrosquamatus. Next base: position 409 of record NW_015408518.1, read on the forward strand.
GGGAGGGAGGTAGTCCCCGGCTTACAACCATTTGTTTAGTGATGGTTCAAAGCTACAACCTTACTGAAAGAAGTGACTCACAACTGGTCCTCGCACTTATGACCATCGCAGCACCCCAAAGGTCATGTAATCAAAATTTGTGTGCTTGGCAATCAGCATGTATGTAGCTGCCCAGCCGGCTTCTGACAAGCAACGTTAATGTGGGGGGGGAGAAGCTGGGTTTGCTTAACAACCGCACGATTCGCTTAACAACCCCAGTGATTCGTTTAACAACTATGGCAAAAAAAAATTAGCCCAACTCACTGAAGAGATTCTGGTTCAATTGTGGTTATAAGCCGAGGACTACCTCGGCCTCACTGCCCTACTACTGTGTTCTTATCCCACCATTAAAAAAAAAAATGAACATACGGGCTGCCTACACTTAGAATCCATGTTTGCTTCCAGGTAATTATCTCTATAATTGCACTTGGAGGATTTTCAGACTCAGTTCTAGATATGCTTTAGGGAAGAAGGATTCACAAAATTAAAAGAGTCTGCTTGCAAGAAAAATGTCCACTTCTACCTTCTTGTATCATCCCACCTGCTGCCTGGGCAAAACTGAATGGCAACCTCGCTTCCTGTGAATAATAATAATAATAATAATAATAATAATAATAATAATAATAATAATAATAATAATAATAATAATAATAATAATAATAATAATAATAATAATAATAAAGTTGGAAGGGACCTTGGAGGTCATCTAGTCAAACCCCCTGCTCAGGCAGGAACCCCTATACCAGGGGTGTCAAACTCAATTTCACTGAGGGCCGCATCAGCATTGGGGTTGCCCTCGGGGGGGGGGTGTGGCCAGGGTGGGTGCGGCCTACTGGGTGGGTGTGGATGGAGTGGGTGTGGCCTGCTGGGTAGGCGTGGCCAGCTCTACATCGTTCGCATCAAGGGTGCCTGTGGGGGCCTGGGCAGGAGTGGGACAGATCTGAGGGTCTCTGGCAGAAGGGGGTGGGACCGGGGCAAGCTCCAAGGCATGGTCCATTTCTTCATTCCTCACAAAGGGTGACACTTCTCCAGCATGCTCTCAGGTGGCGGGACCGACATGGCAGGGGCTGGTTCCTCGCTGTTTCCAGACGGCTTTGTGGAGCTAAGACTGAATGCGTTTCAGCATAGATGGCCACCACAAAATTGTACATTGGCTCCCGGCCAGCCTGGGCCAGGGCCAAGGCAGCGGGGGCCATTCCCTCACTGTTTCCAGGATGGCTTCGGGGCCACATGAAACCACTTTGTGGGCCATATCCGGCCCCCTATACCATTTCAGACAAATGGCTGTCCAGTCTCTTCTTAAAAACTTCCAATGTTGGAGCATTCACCGCTTCTGGAGGCAGGTGGTTCCACTGGTTAATTGTTCTCACTGTCAGGAAGTTTCTCCTTAGTTCTAGGTTGCTTCTCTCCTTGATTAGTTTCCACCCGTTGCTTCTTGTCCTGCCTTCAGGCGTTTTGGAAAATAGCTTGACTCCCTCTTCTTTGGGGCAGCCCCTGAGATATTGGAAGACTGCTATCCTGTCACCCCTCGTCCTTCTCTTCATTAAACTAGACATACCCAATTCCAGCAACCGTTCTTTATATGTTTCAGCCTCCAGTCCCCTAATCATCTTTGTTGCTCTTCTCTGTACTCTTTCTAGAGTCTCGGCATCTTTTTTACATCGTGGTGACCAAAACTGGATGCAGGATTCCAAGTGTGGCCTCACCAAGGCCTTGTAAAGTGGTATTAATATGGTGGAAATTTGTGCCTTTGGCTCC
>NW_015408519.1:0-2205 GCF_001527695.2 Protobothrops mucrosquamatus
GAATAGAATAGAATAGAATAGAATAGAAATCTTTATTGAGAATAGAATAGAATAGAATATAGAATAGAATGCAGAATAGGAATAGGAATAAGAATAAGAATAAGAATAAGAATAAGAATAGAATAGAATAGAATAGAATAGAATAGAATAGAATAGAATAGAAATCTTTATTGAGAATAGAATAGAATAGAATATAGAATAGAATAGAATGCAGAATAGGAATAGGAATAGGAATAGGAATAGGAATAGGAAAGGAATAGAATAGAATAGAATAGAATAGAATAGAATAGAATAGAATAGAATAGAATAGAATATAGAATAGAATAGAATAGAATAGAATAGAATAGAATAGAATGCAGAATAGGAATAGAATAGAATAGAATAGAATAGAATAGAATAGAAATCTTTATTGAGAATAGAATAGAATAGAATATAGAATAGAATAGAATGCAGAATAGGAATAGAATAGAATAGAATAGAATAGAATAGAATAGAAATCTTTATTGAGAATAGAATAGAATAGAATATAGAATAGAATAGAATGCAGAATAGGAATAGGAATAGAATAGAATAGAATAGAATAGAATAGAATAGAATAGAATATTGTCACTTTAAATGTACACCAATCAGCACACGTTAAAATGAAATTCCATTGCATTCCACTCTCAAAGGGTAACCACCTCCAATATACACTACATGAACATGACAAAAGATTATGCATATACCTACATACACACACATATATGACACAGACAAACAACACAGTCAAAGAGGATGGAAACCCCCCCCCTTAAAATAGCCCTCTGCAAATCCCATGAAAAGGCAGGTCCACCTATAGACCTTAGCTATACAGGTACGCCTTCAATTTATGTCCACTATTGAGAGCAGAATTTTCACTGTTAAGCAAGGCAGTTGTTAATTGTGTCACGCCCAATTTTACGATGAATCACCGCAATTAAGTGAATTTGCACAGTCATTAAGCAAATCCGGCTTCCCCTACTGATTTTGCTTGTCCCAAGCTGGCTGGAAAGGTCACAAATGGTGATTGTATGACCCTGGGATGCTACAACCATTGTACCTACAGGCCAGTTGCCCAACGCCCAAATTTCGATTGCGTGACCGTGAGGATGCTGCAAATAGTTGTGAGACTATTGTGAGTTGTGAATTCCTATGACATTGTAACTTTGAACGGTCACTAAATAAATGGTTGTAAGTTGAGGACTATCTATATAGATCAGGGGTCTCCAGCCTTGGCAACTTTAAGACTTGTGGACTTCAACTCCCAGAATTCCTCAGCCAGCTTTGCAAAGCTGGCTGAGGAATTCTGGGAGTTGAAGTCCACAAGTCTTAAAGTTGCCAAGGTTGGGGACCCCTGATATAGATGACAAATTTAGCCACAACCTAAGAAGACTCCTCGGTTTAATCCTGCTACTGTATAAGCCAGTGATGGCAAACCTATGACACGCACATCGAAAGCGACACCTCGTGAAGATTTGGGAGGGGGGGATCACGCCAGCATTTACCCACACCCAACAATGACCGCACTCAAAAGCGCACCCCGTCCTCGCGCAATTTGGGGAGGTCCCCGGTGAAAACGGGAGCGTGCTCTTGCGCAGCATCCAAAAATGAAATTATTTCGCTCACATTTCATTTTCGTTCATTATTTCACATTTCGGTGCATCGTACAGAGCGCCACAAAGGACTGGACTGTATTCCCCCCCAAAAAAATAAATATGTAAAAAAAATGTGTTTCTCTTTTGTTTGGGGGCGAGGGTGGGCGTGCATGACACGCCAGCAGAATTGAGTTGGGCATTTTCCGAATTTTGGACAGGCAGAGCCCGAAAGGTGGGCCATATAAGGTCCGAATTCAACCGGTCTGTATCGGCCAAGAAGGGCTTGGGACTGTTCGAAACAAGGGGACCGGCCCCTCCGAATTGGTGGGGCATACAAGATGATCCTTTCGCAGGACATTCACTGCAGGAAAGGTATAGCAAAAAAAAAGAGGAAGCGGGCGCTAAATTGTCAGCATTCTCACCGGGCAACATTCTTGGAGGGTGCCTGAAGCCATTTTAACCATTATTTCCTTTACTTTATTCACTGATTTTATCTAAGTTGCCCTAGGAGCTCTTTTGGGGGGTGGGTGGGTGGGTGGATGGAAGGTAGGATCAGAGCGCTTAAAATAGATTTATTTTATTGGCTAATTAA
>NW_015408520.1:0-2205 GCF_001527695.2 Protobothrops mucrosquamatus
GGGGTGGATTTCCATCAGTACGCTGACGACACTCAGCTGTACATATCCACCCCGGGCCACCCCAACGATGCCCTTGACGTGATGGCCCGATGCCTGGAGGCCGTGAGGGTCTGGATGGGGAGGAACAGACTCAGACTCAACCCGTCCAAGACCGAGTGGCTGTGGCTTCCAGCGCCTCAGCATAGTCAGCTGATTCCATTGCTGACTATAGGGGGTGAAACTTTGGCCCCCTCAGATCGGGTCCGCAACTTGGGTGTTCTCCTGGATTCACGGTTGACATTGGACGACCAGTTGTCGGCCGTGACCAGGGGAGCGTTTTATCAGGTTCGCCTGATTGGCCAGTTGCGGCCGTTTCTGGACCGGGACGCCTTACGCACGGTCACTCATGCCCTTGTGACTTCCCGCCTGGACTACTGCAATGCTCTCTACATGGGGCTTCCCTTGAGGAGCACCCGGAGGCTCCAGCTAGTCCAAAATGCGGCCGCACGGGCGGTGTTGGGAGGGACTCGTCACTCCCACGTCACGCCGCTTCTGCGCGAGCTGCATTGGCTGCCGGTAGCCTTCCGGGTGCGCTTCAAGGTGTTGATTATTATCTTTAAAGCGCTCCATGGCATCGGACCCGGATACCTTCGAGACCGCCTCCTGCCACAGATTACCCCCCACCGACCTGTATGCTCCCACAGAGTGGGTCTCCTCAGGGTGCCGTCGGCCAGGCAGTGCCGGCTGGCGACCCCAAGGGGGAGGGCCTTCTCTGTGGGAGCTCCCACCCTCTGGAACGAACTGCCCCCAGAGATCAGGGTGATCCCCGATCTCCCTTTCTTCCGCCGCGCCCTCAAGACGTGGTTGTTCCAGCAAGTGGGACTGGCCTAGGGGATTTTATAGGGGTTTTAATTACTTTTAATTGGACATTTTCAAATATTTCGTTTTAATTAAATTTTTAATCAGGTATAATATGTATATATGTTAGTTTTTTATCTAATTTGTCAGCCGCCCTGAGTCCGAAAGGAGAAGGGCGGGATATAAATGCAATTAATAAATAAATAAAATAAATAAATAAACTGAAGGATTAACGCTTATGTCTTCTACCAGGGATATTGCTGCTAGAAATGTACTGGTGTCCTCTACAGACTGTGTGAAACTAGGTGATTTTGGTTTGTCTCGGTATATGGAAGATAGCACATATTATAAAGGTAAGTAAGGGATGCGTCTACACAATCCCTCTCTACAGCCTCTGCTGAGTAAAAAGAGTATCCTCTCCTAGACTTACCCTAGGACAGGGGTAGGCAATCATGGCTCTTTTATGACTGGTGGACTTCAACTCCCAGAATTCCTCAGCCAGCCTGGCTCAGCTTGGAAACCTCTCCCTTTCCCCTCAGGGTGGCTGGCTCAGGAATTCTGGGAGTTGAAGTCCAGCAGTCATGAAGGGGCCACAGTTCCCCCGTGCTGGCGCAGGAATTCTGGGAGTTGAAGTCCACGAGTCATAAAAGAGCCAAGGTTGCCTAACCCTGGGCTAAGTCATCTTTTATTCAAAGGCATTTACTTGATGTAAGATACCAGAGTATAAGACGAAGGGGAGGAGTGATCCATTCCTAACTCGTATGTCAGAAAGAGTAAGCACGCACCACCTTAGCAATGATAGCAACGATGGAGGCCAAAATTCATTTCGATTGCTTTATGATATATGCAACAATAACCACCCAATCGTCCAAGCTGGCGAAAAATTCAGCCAGAACATTGAAATTTTGGCAAACATGCATGTGTATATACTCCAAAGTTCAGCTCGCAGCCCAACAATGTAAAATGTACGGAGTGGAGCAAAATATTGACGTTTAAGAGGTCCTGAATAGATTTCATTTGTGCACTTTAGCTTCAAAAGGAAAGTTGCCCATCAAGTGGATGGCCCCAGAATCCATCAACTTCCGACGTTTTACCTCAGCCAGTGATGTCTGGATGTTTGGTAAGAGAAGATCACCAAGGGCTCCCTTTCCTGTCTCTCTGCCTCCATTTTTATTTATTTATTTATAATTTAATTTATACCCCGCCCTTCTCCTCATGGGACTCAGGGCGGCTAACAGCCTCATAAAACTACAATACAAATACAATAATTAAAAACCGAATTAAAAAGAAATATTTAAATAGGCCGATCAATTAAAATTATCCTTAAAAATCCCCTGAAACTTTAAAATCATTAACAATTATCCCTAT
>NW_015408521.1:0-2205 GCF_001527695.2 Protobothrops mucrosquamatus
CAGCAGCGAGAATAATTTTCGCACAATACTGGAAGAATGAAGGATTGCCATCAGAAGAAGAAATAATCAGAAAAATATTGGAATGTGCAGAGATGGACAGATTAACTATGAGACTGAAAGATAAAGAAGACACAGACTACTACCAAATTTGGGACTTATTTTATTGTTGGTTAGAGGAAAGAATGAAGGATTAGGAATCAAATATGTATTAGCATAGATAACCCCAGACAGCTCATTGATTGGAAAAAATAACCTATGTATGCAAAAGAAAACCAATAAAATCTTTATAAAAAAAAAAAGCTATTCTCCAAAGCGCCTGAAGGCCAGACAAGGAATAACAGATGGAAACTGATCAAGGAGAGATTCAACTTAGAAATAAGGAGAAATTTGCTGACAGTGAGGACAATCAACCAAGGGAACAGAAGCTGCCTTCAGAAGTTGCGGGTGCTTCATCACTGGAAGCTTTCAAGAAGAGACGGGAACAACCACTTGTCAGAAATGGTATCAGGTGTCCTGGATGAGCAGGACGTCGGACTGGATGACCTACAAGGTCCCTTCCAACTCTTGTTATTCTGTATTCTGATGACCCTTAGCAATCAGGTAGATTTTTCTCCAGGAGTGCCCAACTGGTTCTTCGAGTCTCCATCACTATTGTAACCAAATCTGTCCACCTCTTTGCTGATTGTCTTCCTCTTCTTCTCTGCCCTTTCACCATTCCCAGCATCCTAGCGTTTCTCCAGAGAGCTGGGTTTTCTATTGATCGAGTGATTATGTGCGGTCAGAACAGAGCTGGAAGGGACCTTGGAGGTCTTCTAGTCCAACCCCCTGCTCAAGAAGGAGACCCTATCCCATTTCAGACAAGGGGCTGTGCAGTCTCTTCTTAAAAACCTCCAGGGATGGAGCGCCCACAACTTCTGGTGGCAAGCGGTTCCACTGGTTAATTGTCCTCACTGTTAGGAAGTTTCTCCTTGATTCCAGGTTGCTTGTCTCCTTGATTAGTTCCTCTTCAATTCCCTCATCTAAGTCACTTATGAAATTTGTCTGAAATGGTGTAGTTTCCTGCTTGAGCAGGGGGTTGGACTAGACCAGGGCTTTTCAACCAGTGGTACAGGTACCACCTGTGATACATTGGCACCTGGCAGGTGGTACGCGACCATCCTAGAAAAGTGGTAGCGGGGGAGGGGAATGAGCTCCACTGGGCGGACAGGCAGGAGTCTTGCTCGGCTGTGGCTTGGGGGGCACTTTTTCAGTGCCATTGTAACTAAGTCACTAAGCGAACTGTTGTAAGTTGAGGACTACCAGTACTTCATCACTTTTTTCCTTTTTTTGGTCAAGTTTTGGACACCTTGCTGGGCGACTGGTGGTACTCAGATATTGCCATATCCTAAAAGTGGTACAATGGGTGAAAAGGTTGAAAAGCCCTGGATTAGATGACCTCCAAGGTCCCTTCCAACTTGTTATTATTATTATTATTATTATTATTATTATTATTATTATGATTTTGCTAGCCGGGAGGGTCGCAAAAGGGGGGTCGCGTGACCCCGGGACACGTCATAAAGAGGAGCCAGTTGCCAAGTGTTCCTGAATTTTGATCACGTGACTTGGGGGATGCTGCAACGGTCGTAAGTGTGAGACACGGTCGTAAGTCACGTTTTTCAGTCTCCTTGTCACTTTAAACTGTCACTAAACGAATGGACGTTAAGTCGAGGACTGCCTGTAATGCAGAATTTACTTCCCCTGAGCTGGAGAAAGGTATAATAATAATAATAATAATAATAATAATAATAATAATAATAATAATAATAATAATAATAATAATAATAAAGTTGGAAGGGACCTTGGAGGTCATCGAGTCCAACCCCCTGCTCAGGCAGGAAACCCTATACCATTTCGGACAAATGGTTGTCCAGTCTCTTCTTGAAATCCTGATGATGATGTGGACCCGATTCCTGCCCCTGGGGGAGGACGAGGGGCCGGAAAACCAGGGGCGAAGCATCTCCCAAGCGCAGCGCCGGCGCCTCCGCGGGCTTCCCATCGAGGGGGCTCCCGTGACGTCACCCTCCCTTCCAAGGCGGTGGAACGCTGCGGCAGAGCCCGCCGGTGACGTCACCTCCGCGCCTTAGCCAATGGCGAGCGCGCTGCGCCGCCTTCCCCCTGGACGGGGCGGAAGGTTCGCTCTGCTGGAATGCGAGGCGCGGCGGCGGC
>NW_015408522.1:0-2205 GCF_001527695.2 Protobothrops mucrosquamatus
CGTTATATACATTGTCAACTTCAGTGAGATGTAGTCATTTTAACAAGGAGGAAAAGTTTCTTTTCAAGATTTAAGAGCCAAGAAATGTGCAAGTGTGATGCTTAAGCAATAATAATTGAGGCATTAAGGCTTTTCTTGGGGATTAATGACTTGTGGGGAGGAGCTAATGGCCCAAGCACAGCCAAGGGCAATTAAATCCGGCTCATTAATCTGTAAGGAGTGCACTCCATTCAGCTCATCTTTGTTACTGCAAAATAAATATTGGGAAAAAGGCTTGAGCACACTGGATAGTGGACTACTTAGCATCATTTAAGGTGATGAGAATATTGCTGCTTCCTGGACTTTTGAACTAATTTGCACCAGTCTTTTATGTTTTTTTTTTCCATATTGCCAGTCATTTCTCCCCCATTTCCTCCTGTTTAGATTTACAAATCGTTAATCACTGGGAATACTTTGGGAACATTAAGATTCAGGAATCTTGTATATTTGCATTAAAATACAGGACATACCAGACTGCAGTGTACAAGCAGAAATGCAAAAAGTAGTGAAGTGTTTAATGAGTAATGTGTACATTCAAAATCCAGTATACTGTTTAACCACATAATACTGGGTGATTTTCAAAGAAAAAGTGAAATGATTGATTGTCCCTATCCTTTTTATGGAAATACAAAGTATTGAAGCTAATTATATAAAACGAGTTTATTTTATGCCAAAGGAGAGGCAAGGAGAGAATTGCATCCATAATTGTGGCACTTTGAAAGGTAAAGAAGTACTTTAAATCTGCTTTATTCCTAACTTCTCCAATACGGTGGTGCAAAATATTAATGCTGAATGTGTTATGTTTCAAGTTGTAAAACTCTCTGTTCGTATCCTTTCCCAAAAGTTGGATGAGATTGTGCAGAAGTGATCAAATAATGTCATGCCTCTATATACTGTTTAAAAAACAACAACCTCAGTGTAATCTATAAAGATGCATCTAATATTCAGTGCTTAAGGCTGGCATTTCTCATTGCCTCAATATTTGAGGATGCAATTTTGGAGCATCTCTTCCGCAGTTCCTAAAATGCAAATATTTTTTTGGGAGACATGAGATTTCTTTTTTTTAACACTGTATTATTCATAACTCCTGTTTAGAAGCTTAAAAATAGCATTAATTTCCCAAACAATTTTGCCTCTTTCTATTAGGCAAACCTTGATTTCCTAGGTGCTTCTAATGGGCCTTGAAATTGCTGTGTCCTTTTCACTTTCCTTCTCAATATACCGTCATTGTCTATATTACAGTGGCTTTCTTAATTATCTCTTATTTTGGCAAACAGCAATCTGGACTAGATGAGCAATTCTGAGATGACACAGCTGTGTTCTGAAGGGTTTCTCTACCCACTTCTGATTTTCAGGATATATCATCTTTCTCTGTCAGAGAAGATCCGCCATTCCTTTGTTTTGTCTTATTTTGGTCGGCTAAGCTTCTGGGCTCTTTTAGAAAGGGGAGAGTTTTAAACAAAGAATTGTGCACCATGCATCAGATCCACAGCAGATACAGATTATCATAATTCAACAAAAGTTGCTACACAGCTAAAATGATATGCACTGCAGAACATCTGGCATTGTATCTTATTAATTTGTGGATTGTCCAGTTGTAGCTTTCTTTGTAAGTAATCTTTGTTATGGGCCTCACTTTTAGGTTAAAAAAAAAATCCACAATGAGTGTGACATTCTAAAAATTGACTACAGGCAAATTTGAACTAATACAAATGATGAAAATACTACAATGTATGCAGATATCTCTTTTTAATAGAGGTAATTCATCAGTCGCATTTAATTTCTCAATCCTAAAGCACATTTAGCATTAGCAGGAAGGAACTATTTATTCAGGGTAGTTGCATGCATGCCCAGTAAGCTGAAAGTAGTCTGTTTGTCTGTCTATCTGTCCGTCCATCCCTCCCTCCCTCCCTTCCTCATTTAGTTTATTCAGTTTCTATAGCCATTCTTCTCAATTCAGTTGACTGGGTGATGAACAGTATTACACCAATTAAAACCATAAAACTTCCCAAATCATTACAAATTATACATATAAGCAATTGAGAATTATGATAATAATTACATAAAAAATATTTTTAACACTTTCAGGATCCCAGACTCAGGCACAAAGCCAGGTCTTTAGACCCTTATGAAAGGCCAACAGAGTCGGGCCCATCCTGAGCAACA
>NW_015408523.1:0-2205 GCF_001527695.2 Protobothrops mucrosquamatus
TCTCTCTCTCTCTCTCTCTCTCTCTCTCTCTCTCTCTCTCTCTCTCTCTCTCTCTCTCTCTCTCTCTCTCTCTCTCTCTCTCTCTCTCTCTCTCTCTCTCTCTCTCTCTCTCTCTCTCTCTCTCTCTCTCTCTCTCTCTCTCTCTCTCTCTCTCTCTCTCTGTGTGTGTGTGTGTGTGTGTGTGTGTGTGTGTGTGTGTTTATTGCTTTTTGGTATTTTTGGCTCTGTTTTCCAGTCAGTCATCTTTTTTCCTCTTGATAGTCTCTGTTTTCTTTTAATTTGTAAGCCATTCAGAGTCTTAAAGTTCAATTGAATTAAATTCTTCAGTCTTGAAATTAATTAATTAAATAAATGATAACTCTCATAGGTGATCTAGCATCCTGATCCCTAGGGTCTGGAGCATATTCAGGTCTCTGGCCTTTTGCAAAAATGCCAGTGGAGTCTGGGTCAATCAAATTTGGTGTGTGGTTTTCATGGAGGTGCCTCTCACTCAGTCTTCCTCAATAAGTACCTGTCTGTCAAACTGGGGGACAAAATGGTAGACCTTCCTAAATAAACAGGATGTTTGAAATGATATTAGAATGATTATGGGTAATTTGAACTAGATATAGATTAATTACAAAGAGGATTGGGCCATTTTTTAAGAAAGGAGATGAAAGACATGATAACCAAATGGGATATGTAGAAAAGTCTATTAAGCTGTACCTAGTTTAGAATCACAGGACTTTTTTCTATGAAATATTTTAAAACAATAATCTTTATTGTGTTTCATAATAAATAAAGTAGCAGAATAATGAAGATTTATTGCAAACAGGTGCCATATTTAAACATAATACATTTGTAATATGTATAACAACTGGCTGGAGAAGTCTATCTATATAATGCATGTATGTAAATTAATCACACCCATCTACCTTCCAACTGCATGCAATTATTGCTATAATGTAGACTTAGCTTTTCAAGGGAGGGTGAAACATACTGCTTCTTCTGTCTCTCTCTCTTTATTGTGCTTCATAAACAATTTAGACATATGCTTTATGTCCCAAATATTAATCACATTTCCTCTCCAGATTTTCATTATTCAATTGACTTAAACACTGTATATTGTTGAATATATCTACCACCATCTTTTATCTCTAGCTGATAAACATGAATAAGAATCTCTGTAATTTTCTGAAAGGAGAACTGATTGCTATAGTTTTAATAAATTGCATGGTTTGGTAAAGGGGCTTATACTTTAAATGTGGGTTACTTGCTTCAACAGGCTCATTGGCTTCATTAAATTACATGTAGTCCTCAACGTACAAAGTTCATTTAGTGACAAAGTTCAAAGTTACAATGGTACCGAAAAAAGTGACTTATGACCATTTTTCACACTTATGACTGTTACAGTGTCCCTATGATCATGTGATCCAAATTCAGATGCTTGGCAACTGATTCACATTTATGATGGATGCAGTATCCCAGAGTCACCTTTTGCGACCTTCTGACAAACAAAGTCAATGAGGAAGACAGATTCACTTAACAACTGTGTTAGTAACTTAAAAACTGCAGTGATTTACTTAACAACTGTGGCAAGAAAGGACATAAAATGGGGCAAAACTCACCTAACAAATGTCTTGCTTAGCAACAGAAATTTTGGACTCAATTGTGGTTGTAAGTCAAGAACTATCTGAATTCATCTACTAAGATGAATAATTACATAGAAAATAAATTAGTGGTGACAATGAGGGATGATTCAGCGCCAATCAAATGCATATGCATTATGAAAGATAACATTAAACAATAAGTAGTCAACAATATGATAAAATATATGTGTGATGCCTGAGTGCTTTTCTGTTTTTGTGTGCATGTATGTGTATTGCAGTGTGCCAAAAGAAGCAAAACAAAACAAACAAAAACCCAAATCACCGTAGACTTTCATGAAAGGCCATCAGAAATGATACAGATCAGATCTGAGATTGAGAAAAAATCCTGGAAGAAAACAGTGGCAAACCACTTTGTCTTGTTTCCAAGACAACAGGGAATGACTATATTCATATACTTACAAGGAGATGCTCCCTATATTGGATGGGCTCTCTTTCTTTCATTACGGGGAATCTATCATCAATATGATTGCCCCAGAGATATGCTTTCTCTTTTGTACTTTGTTATAATGCATATTTTGTACTGAATGTGATACTTGATGCTTCTTCCAAGCCAACT
>NW_015408524.1:0-2205 GCF_001527695.2 Protobothrops mucrosquamatus
AGAATAGAATAGAATAGAATAGAATAGAATAGAATAGAATAGAATAGAATAGAATAGAAAATATGGAATAGAATAGAATAGAATAGAATAGAATAGAATAGAATAGAATGGAATGGAATGGAATGGAATGGAATGGAATGGAATGGAATAGAAAATATGTAATGGAATGGAATGGAATGGAATGGAATAGAATAGAATAGAATAGAATAGAATAGAATAGAATAGAGTTGGAAGGGACCCTGTAAGTCAGGGGTGTCAAACTCAATTACATTGAGGGCCGCATCAGCATTGCGGTTGCCCTCAGGGGGCCGGGTGGGTGTGGCCAGGGTGGGTGCGGCCTACTGGGTGGGCATGGATGGAGTGGGTGTGGCCTACTTGGTGGGTTTGGCCAGCTCTACATCGTTCGCGTCAAGGGTGCCTGTGGGGGCCTGGGCAGGAGTGGAATAAATCTGAGGGTCTCTGGCTGAAGGGGGTGGGACCAGGGCAAGTGCCAAGGCCTGGTCCACTGGAGGAGTCTCACTGTTCCTCTCAGCCATGCAGGGGGGGGGGGCTTATGGAGCTAAGACTGAATGCGTTTCAGCATAGATGGCCACCACAAAATTGTACATTGGCTCCAGGGCCAAGGCAGCGGGGGCCATTCCCTCACTGTTTCCAGGATGGCTTCACAGGCCACATGAAACCACTTTGCAGGCCGCATCTGGCCCCTGGGCCTTGTGTTTGACATGTCTGATCTAGACCAACCCCCTGCCCAAGCAGGAGACCCTGACAGACGGCAATCCAGTCTCTTCTTGAAAGCCTCCAGTGATGAAGCACCAACAACATCTGAAGGCAACTTCTGTTCCACTGGTTGATTGTTCTCACTGTCAGGAAATTTCTCCTTATTTCCAGGTTGAATCTCTCCTTGATCAGTTTCCATCCGTTATTCCTTCTCTGGCCTTCAGGTGCTTCAGAAAATAGGTTGACCCCCCTCCTCTCTGTGACAGCCCCTCAAATATTGGAGCACTGCTACCCTGTCTCCCCTGGTCCTTCTCTTCACTAGCCATGCCCACTTCCAGCAACCATCCTTCATATGTTTTAGGCTCCAGTCCCCTAATCATCTTTCTTGCTCTTCTCTGCACTCTTTCTAGAGCAGACATGTCAAACTCGCGACGTCATGTGACGTCGCGCGATGTATCGGAACTTTTTCATCGTGACGTGTCCAGCCTGCAGGCCGGCAGTTTGACACCCCTGTTCTAGAGTCTCAACATCTTTTTTATAGTGTGAAGACCAAAATTGGTTGCAGTATTCTAGGTGTGGTCTTACTAAGGCTTTATAGAGTGGTATTAGTACCTCACGTGATCTTAATTGATTACCTGAAACTTCACTTATTAAGGGCTTTTTAAAACCCCTCCAGTTGAATTCACCTTTTCATGGGGATGCTCTTAACAAAGGAACAGAATAACAGAGTTGGAAGAGACCTTGGAGATCTTCTATTCCAATCCCTATAACATTCCAGAGAAGTAGCTGTCCAGTTTCTTCTGGAAAGCCTCCAGAGATGGAGCACTCACAACTTCTTAAGGCAAGCCGTTCCACTGGTTAATTGTTCTCACAATTAAAGAAATTTCTCCTTAGTTCTAGGTTGCTTCTCTCCTTGCTTAGTTTCCATTTGTTGCTTCTTGTTCTGCCTTCAGGGGCTTTGCAGAATAGGTTGACCCCCTTTTCTGTTCTTCGTAGTTGAGCCTTCAGCCCCCTACTCATCCTTGTTGCTCTTCTCTGCACTCTCCCCAGAGTCTCAACATCCTTTTTGTATTGTGGTGATATGAATATTCATCTCGAATATGTTTCTTATCTAACTCAAGAGTTGCAAAGAAAAACAGGAAAGGTAAACCCACTTTTAACTCCCCATCCAGGTGGCCTTTAAAATGTTGCTTTCATTCTGTCTGCTTTGTTTTGGAGAAGATGCAGCAGGTTGATTCCAAATCAAGGAGAGAAGCAACCTGGAACTAAGGAGAAACTTCCTGACAGTGAGAACAATTAACCAGTGGAACAACCTGCCTCCAGAAGCGGTGAATGCTCCAACACTGGAAGTTTTTAAGAAGAGACTGGACAGCCATTTGTCTGAAATGGTATAGGGTTTCCTGCCTGAGCAGGGGGTTGGACTTGATGACCTCCAAGGTCCCTTCCAACTTTATTATTATTATTATTATTATTATTATTATTATTATT
>NW_015408525.1:0-2205 GCF_001527695.2 Protobothrops mucrosquamatus
TGGGGTGGCCTGTAGTATACACCTATGGCAATGTCATTTCCCCCCCCCCTTTTATATTGACCCAAATGCATTCAAGACAGTTTTCATCATTCTTGTGCTCTATTTCTGTAGAGATGTAGTTATTTCTTACATATAGAGCAACTCCGCCTCCTCTTTTATTTGGTCTGTTTCTTTTAAATAATTTAAATCCCTCTAGCTGTGTGTTCCATTTGTGGGTTTCATCCCACCATGTTTCCGTAATGGCAACAATATCATATCTGCCCTCATTAACCTGAATTTCTAGTTCACCCTATTTGCTGTTCATACTCTGTGCATTGGTGTATAAACATTTGAGTCCTTTATGACTGACTCTGTGTTTACTTTCTATGTAACCTGTGTGGTGCCTAAGTTCCCATATTGTCTTACCACCTATTTGGTTAGTGCACTTGGTGTGGCACTCGCTATTAGAAGCTTGATTTTGCTTGACAGCAAGGTTGATATTCTTGTCCACACACACATCTATGTTACATGCACTGATAGCCCTATAGTTTTTAGATTGCCGGGGACAGGGATGTTCTGTGTCAATTAACTCACTGTCCCTGCTGTTTAGTTTAAATATTCCTCCAGAAAATCTGTGAATTTATAGCTGAGTAACTCAGTCCTTTTCTTTGATGGATGCAAACCATCTCTTTTGTACATTTTTTTCATTGGACCAGCTACAGACATCGTGACTAATATATCCAAAGCCTTCCCCTTTACATCACTCCTTTAGCCACATATTGAATTGTGCTATACGCTGGCCTTTTCCATTTTGCTCCTTATATGCTGGTAAAACTTCTGAAAAAGTAAGCCTACAGCCTATTCTGCTAAGTTCCTGCCCCAAGCTCTGGAAATCATTCTGCACAGAGAGTACATCTTTTTGGGACAGATCGTTAGTGCCAAGATGTACAATAGCCTCCATATCACAGTCCTTGCTGGCATTCTTGTATTCTTAATCTGGATTCCACCCAATTTTTCTTAGAAATATTCTTAGGTAAAAATAAAATCAGTTTTAGCCTATGGATTATGATTACTAATGACTTAGTAATCAATTACTACAATTGCTTTTTTTTTTTGCTTACCAAAATTGCCTGCCAATGAATCTTGTGCACCAATTATGTTCACTTATTTTGGCTATCTAACTTTTTCTCCCACCACATGGGTTAGAGTTATTGATCTATGGTTGGCAGTTAGCTCTGCAAATGTATGTAGCCACAGCATAATTAGAAGGATACTGCATCAATTAATTACATTCAGTGGCAAAAATCTTCCAGACAAAAGAGTTTAACATCAATGTTGAACAAAAAAAGGAAGAAGAGCCAAAAATGTTTTACTAAGTAATACTAAGAGTTGTCCCAATACACACTGAATAAGATGCTGGAAAACATAGGAACTTTTTTTTAATGTTCTTAGTATAATCTCTATTCTGTTCAAAGATAAGCTTTTTCACTTTTTCTTTTAAACTCTATATTGAGTTCTAAGCAAAGAGTTATGTTTTAAGAATATAGAGGAAAAACTGCATAGAATTAAGGACTAAGGTAGAAAGTAATTATGACCAAGGTTAATGCCAAAATGCATTTTTTTATTTCTATCTAAAATATTTTCTACTTTTGTCTCATAACATTAAGAAATTCCTGAGAAATTGCAAACAGATATGAACTTTCTTGTGAACATGAACAACAGTGAGACATATAATAAATATAGTTGCAGAATGTCATATTAAATAGATTTTTTTAAACTGCAGAACATGCAAATTGCTGGCAAGAATTTCACTTTGAACAGGACAAGAATGAAAACTTAATATTCCTAGCTGAGCCAGAAGAAAAGAGTTTGAATATATTATCCTTCTGTGCCATAATCATTATATAATATATGTAGTAAACTCAGCTTGATTAAAAAAGGAAGAACTTGGATCAACCTCAAACTTAATTATGGGTTATGAACGTAATCTCGCTTTAAACAATTCAAAATGAAGATCAATCGGTTTAGAGATCAAAGAGAACAAAGAAACAAAACAAAATTTCCCAATCATCTTTCTTGTGTTCTTGTGCTCTAGTGTTTTTAAGAATTACAAGAATCCAAGGCTCTCTGCTACTTAGGTGTGTGTTAATAAGCTACAGTTTACACTCATGGTTGAATGTGGTGAGCACGAAATGCAATCTGTGCTGCTTCACTAACTTTTCTTAG
>NW_015408526.1:0-2205 GCF_001527695.2 Protobothrops mucrosquamatus
AGAGAGAGAGAGAGAGAGAGAGAGAGAGAGAGAGAGAGAGAGAGAGAGAGAGAGAGAGAGAGAGAGAGAGAGAGAGAGAGAGAGAGAGAGAGAGAGAGAGAGAGAGAGAGAGAGAGAGAGAGAGAGAGAGAGAGAGAGAGAGAGAGAGAGAGAGAGAGAGAGAGAGAGAGAGAGAGAGAGACAGAGAGACAGAGAGAGACAGAGACAGAGAGAGAGAGACAGAGAGAGAGAGATATTAAACTGCAGGGTTTCAAAATATTAAACCGAAAGGGACTTCCATATGAATAACTGAATAATAAACTTGAAAGGGACTTGGAGGTCTTCTAGTCCAACTGCCTCCTCAAGCAAAAAACTCTATACCATGCCAGACAATTGGTTGTCCAATTGCTTTTTAAAAGCCTCCAGTGATGAAGCACCTACAACAGTGATGGCAAACCTTTTAGAGACCGAGTGCCCAAACTGCAACCCAAAACCCACTTATGCATCGTTGGGTGCCGGGTGGGTGTGGCCCATTGGCTGGGTGTGGCCAATTGGGTGGGTGTGGCCCATTGGGTGGGCGTGGCTGTGGTGGTAATGGCAGACTGGGTGGGACTAAAAAGTTCAATCAATCAATTCCAACTTTGCAAGATCATTTTTTTTCGGTGAGAAGTTGAAATTGACTGATTGATTGAACCTTTTTTTTTTTTTTTTGCACACGGCGGCGTAGGCCTAAAGTGAAAAGGTTTTATAAAACCCAGCTGAAGGCCTAGGACTGGGGCGATGATGTGCGTGCCCACAGAGAGGCCTCTGAGTGACGCCTCTGGCACCCGTGCCATAGGTTCGCCACCACTGACCTACAACTTCTGACAGCAAGCTGTTCCACTGGTTAATTTTCTTCACTATTCGGAAGTTTCTCTTTAACTCCAGCTTGCTTCTCTCCTGGATTAGTTTCCATCCATTGTTTCTTGTCTTGTCTTCTGGTGCTTTGGAAAATAGGTTGTGGCAGCCCCTCAAATATTGGAATGCTGCTATCATGTCAGCCCCTAGTTCTTCTTTTCACTAGAATTCCTGCAACTGTTCTTCATATGCTTTAGCCTCCCGGCCCCTAATAATCTTTGTTGCTCTTCTCTGCACTCTTTCCAGAGTCTCTATATAATATGGTGACAAAAACTGATCCACTAATATGAAGGTGCTCTCTTGAAGAGTAAACTGTGCCTAGAATTGAATGGACTTAACAAAAAGATGTAGGACTTCACTTCCTTAAAGGTTATCATTTATTTGAAAGCCCTCCTAGCAATTGTTGCTGAACAGAGTCATGGGTTTCCTCTTGGCCCGACTGCCATCCTATATTGGATTTATACAGGATCATTGAACTTGTAGGGATGACTTTCCCAATAGATTATGCCTGTTTAATTTTCCACATTCAGTTCTTCTCAAACATTTGAGAAGGGATCTGCAAAGAGATCAATGCGCTCCTCTGCCTATGACCTGTGAGTGACTTGGATCAGATATATTTCTGAAAGATGCATTTATTTAAAAATATGAACAGACTTAATGCAGCATTTAAAAGCATGTTCAGGAGTGTAATCCATAGATATTATTGTATGAAATTTAAAAAAAAAGAGAAGCCTTCAAATCAAATTTGACTCTTGGTAAGTTTGTGAAAGCTTTCAGTTTGTCCACATCTGATCTAAAATATGGAAGTCACTTCTTTTTTCTGGGATATGATGGGTGGGAACATTACTTTATCATCTGTTACTGGATGCATTCAGCAGAACTGAAATGTTATTCTTTTCCCAACTTGAAAAATGTCAATACTTCAAAACATTTAGCTGTGTCATCCAGACAACATCTCCATTCAAAAACTTCTTCATTCTGTCATTCTCCCCTCGCTGTGCCTCTTAATGTACTGGTACAACATAAAAGAGCTGATCCAAGAACACTAGAACTCTGACTTGTGCCCAAGAAAATCTAAACGGATCCAGTTTGGAGAAAAACATTTCAAATTATGTAAGATACAAAAAAACTGAAAGTCTTCCAATGTAGCAAACAACTGTGTCCTACACATTTGCATAATTCATCTCCCCAAAGTAACTGTGTAACCACAAGAATGTAGCCCTCCCTAAATTCCTGAATCATCTACTTTTTAAAATTTCTACCAAATGAATTCACTATTGTCTTCAGAAAGCAGTTGAAAAGTTCTTATATAAGACTCTCTATGAAGGT
>NW_015408527.1:0-2205 GCF_001527695.2 Protobothrops mucrosquamatus
CATCCATCCATCCATCCATCCATCCCTCCATCCAGTAATTACAATGTAAAAACCTAAGTACAGGTAGTCCTCAATTTACAACAGTTTGTTTAATGATTTTTTTGAAGTTACGACAACACTGAGAAAAGCAACTTATGACCGTTTTTCACAGTTTTTCACAACCATTACAACATCCCCATGATCACATGATCAAAATTCAGATGTTTGGCAACTGACTCATACCCTGTTTCCCCGAAAGTAAGGCCTATCCTGAAAATAAGCCCTAGCTTATTGAAGTCCACAGGTCATAAAAGGGCTGAGTTTGAAGACCCCTGATATAGATAATCAGAGATGAGAACGAACCATCTTCCTTGAGAAGGTGAACTTGTGTCTGATTGTTCCACTGGGGAATGAGAAGGTCATCCATCCCAATGCTGCTTCACACAGAAAGAAAAGCAGACTGTCCCTCCACACACACACACACACACACACACACACACACACAAACAGATGTTCCATATTAAAAAACTAGAAATAAAAATGATTATCAGACTGTATAACTATGAACCCATCTTCCTTTCTTTTTTTCTTTTTTCTTTATCCTTTTTTCTTTTTTTCCTTCCTTCCTTCCTTCCTTCCTTCCCCCTCCCTCCCTCAATTCTGTCTCCTTCCTTCCTCCTCCTACCTTCCTTTCTTCCTTCCTCCTATCCCTATCTCCCCTCCCTGCCACCCCTTTCTTTCTTCCTCATCCTTCCTTCCTTCTTCCCTTCCTCCTACCCCTTCCTTTTTTCCTTCCTCCTCTCCTCCCTCCCTCCCTCTCTCCCTTCCTTCCTTCCTTCCTTCCTTCCTTCCTTCTATATGCTGCTTTAATCCAATCCTGACTCACAACTGCTCACACCGTATACAATACTGCAGTAAAAATCAAGGAACAGACAACAGTATCTTGCTGAATATGAGATGTGTGGTACTTAATTTGATAAATAAAGAAATCCAAAGCGATATAAGAAAATCCTTCTTATCACAAATATATCACCTAGAATGTGCAGGCCTTTCCAATCAATTGAGAACTGAGCATAAAAGAAATGACAAAGTGAATTGTGGAGTTCAATCTCTTTATCATCTTAAGGCATTTTGTCATTCCAATATGAATCAAATCAAGGAATCACCTACCCCATTCCCCATGATTCTCCAAGGTAAAGTTGTGCCATGCACACTGAGTGATGTGAGAATGGGTGCTGATATCTATACAGTAGACCAGGGGTCTTCAAACTTGGCCCTTCTTTCAACACCAGTAAACAAATAGCCATAAGTTCAGGTACCTTTGGAAAGATACTGTATTATTATGGGGATAATAATAATTTATTTTATTTATTTTTATTTTATTTATTTATTAAATTTATATACCGCCCTATCTCCCTTGCGGGACTCAGGGCGGTGAACAGGCGATACTAAAAACCACGATAATAAATAAATAAATAATGATGATGATGATGATGATGATGATGATGATGATGATGATGATAAAGTTGGAAGGGACCTTGGAGGTCATCTAGTCCAACCCCCTGCTCAGGCAGGAAACCCTATACCATTTCAGACAAATGGCTATCCAATCTCTTCTTAAAGACTTCCAGTGTTGGAGCATTCACAGCTTCTGGAGGCAGGTAGTTCCACTGGTTAATTGTTCTAACTCTCAGGAAGTTTCTCCTTAGTTCTACGTTGCTTCTCTCCATGATTAGTTTCCATCTGTTGCTTCTTGTCCTGCCTTCAGGCGCTTAGGAAAATAGCTTGACTCTCTCTTCTTTGTGGCAGCCCCTGAGATATTGGAACACTGCTATCATGAACTGCCCAGAGGGTGTTTCAAGACGGGTAGCTACATAAATGTTTCAAATAAATAAAAATAAAACAAACTCTTTGTGTCGTTCCCCAATATTCCATCATCAACCTTCTCAATCAAGATCTTCCCCACCACAACAGTCATAGGACGGATACTATAACATGCATTCATAGCCTAGTTTAGTAAAAAAAACCACAAAAAAACCCACAGTAAAATCAAATCAAAGGAATTGCTTTTTTTTTTTTTACAAAGTTAAGCACCGAGAAAAACAACCTTTAACGGTGATGAATATTTATTTGTTCTGTCAATTTAGGCTTAAAAAACAAACAAACAAACAAACAATAATCTCAATTCTCCTGGTTCTACAAAATATGCAGGGGAAAAAGAAAAAA
>NW_015408528.1:0-2204 GCF_001527695.2 Protobothrops mucrosquamatus
TCTGGAGTGTTGGCTATTCCTGCCAGCTTGGTGTCGTCTGCAAATTTGATGATTTCCCCATCTATCCCCTCGTCCAAATCGTTGATGAAGATGTTGAAGAGCACTGGGCCCAGAACAGAGCCCTGGGGCACCCCACTACACACTTCCCTCCATGTAGATGCGGTTCCATTGAGGACCACACGCTGAGTACGGCCGGTCAACCAGCTACGGATATATATTAAATGTCTGCAAAAGCCCACTCGGTCAAACAACTATTAGTCTCTTTTAAATATAAAGTGATTCAAAAGATTTATAAAATAGCCATACAAACAAATACTAAAGGCAATAGCAAAAATACATCATTGAAAACCAGTTTCCTACCTCTGGACGACCTTCGTAATAGGCTAACATGGATTTTGTAAGAACAAAAAGCCTCTCTTTGTAGTTTAGAGGAGATGTCCTTTTCTTTTGTTGAGACCTTTTAATCAGAATCTCTTCTAGGATAGCATTCATATTCATTTCAACCCCTTCCTCGATCTTTCTCCGGCCATTGAAGATCCAACTCTGTAAAAGAAGAAGAAGCTGTGACCCTTAAGATCCTTTTTTTTTTTTCAGCAACACAAATGCACCGTGAGAAACAGAAAGCAACTAACTCATCAACCCACTTTCATTGCTCCGGATGGAAGGCAGAAAACTACAGAAGTAGTTAAATATTAGACAGAAAGGTCCACATTTGGCTTCGCTGACGACTGCAATAACTTTACATAGCTAACTGGAGCCCAGTGTTCAGCTGGCATGACACACAAGAATTTTCATATACTTTACACTTGAATATGAAATTCATATTAGGCAATGTAGGACAAAGGTCTACTAACATATGCAATCTGAATGACTAACAACAATCATTAAAAGCAATACAATAAAATCTCTTATCAGCCAAACAGAAAACATAATTAAAATTAAACATTCTGTAGAATAATAATAGTAGTAGTAGTAGTAGTAATAATAATAATAAAGTTGGAAGGGACCTTGAAGGTCATCTAGTCCAAACCCCTGCTCGGGCAGGAAACCCTATACCCGTGGTGGCGAACCTATGGCACGGGTGCCAGAGGCGGCACTCAGAGCCCTCTCTGTGGGCACGCGCGCCGTCGCCCCAGTCCTAGGCCTTCAGCTGGGTTTTATAAAACCTTTTCGCTTTAGGCCTCCACCGCCGTGTGCAAAAAAAAAAAAAAAGGTTCAATCAATCAATCAATTGCAACTTCTCGCGGGGAAAAAAAAGATCTCGCAAAGTTGGAATTGATTGAACTTTTTAGTCACACCCAATCTGCCGTTACCAACATAGCCACGTCATTTCTATAACAACGAATCTATTTAATCAGTAAAACCCAAAATTGAAGTTTCATTTTTTTTCCACCTCAAGTACAAAGTCCAGAAGCGGTTTCCAAGTAGAAACAAAAGTACTTATGTTTTTTTCTTTAACCAAAGGAGTCAATTTAGCCCTCTCTGCTAACTCCATCAACTTTTGCAACCATTCCTCCATTGTGGGGATTGAAGTGTCCTTCCATTTTTGTGCATAAAGTAGTTTTGTTGCTGTCAGCATATATAACAACATAATTCCAATTTTTCCCCAAGTATTTTTCCACACAGATGCAAATTATTGTTGTTGTTTTTTTATTGAAAGTTTTATAAAATTTTACAATATAAATCCCCCCTCCCCCCAAACCCAACCCTCCATCCCTCCCCCACCTCCTTCCCAGAGCCAATCACAGGATTAACAATAAAATAATCATGATCTAACTAATATTAATCAACTATTAATCTAACAAATCTATAACTTCCTTTAATTCTCTTTTAAAACAAATATACAGTTATTGAATATCATCAAATTAACATAGTTATAAATAAAATCAAAAATTCATTCAAAAACCAAATGGTATTTTTTTGTTCCATATTTCAACTCAATATAATCAATCCATCTTCTCCAAACCAATATATATCTTTCTTGTGGGTAATCCTTCACATAAGTGGAAATCTTGGCCATTTCAGCTAAGTTTGAGACTTTAACTACCCAATCTTCTATATTAGGTAAACCTTTCATTTTCCAATATTGAGCAATTAATAATCTTGCAGCCGTTATAAGATTTAACATCAACTCCACTTCTTTTGCATCCAAATCTTCCAAAATACCCAGCAAAAATATCTGTGGTTTAAACTTTATCTTTTTC
>NW_015408529.1:0-2204 GCF_001527695.2 Protobothrops mucrosquamatus
TCTCCGTCCATCTTCTCCTTCATCTTCTCCATCCATCTTCTCCTTCATCTTCTCCATCCATCTTCTCCATCTATCCATCTTCTCTTTCTCCCCTTTACCATCTCCTCCATCCATATTTTCCTTCATCTTCATCTTCTCCGTCCATCTTCTTCATCTCCATCCATCCATCTTCTCTTTCTCCCCTTCACCGTCTCCTCCATCCATATTTTCCTTCATCTTCATCTTCTCCATCCATGTTCTTCATCTCCATCCATCCATCTTCTCTTTCTCCCCTTCACCACCTCCTCCATCCATATTTTCCTTCATCTTCTCCATCCATCTTCTCCTTCGTCTTCTCGGTCCATCTTCTTCATCTCCATCCATCCATCTTCTTCTCTTTCTCCTCCTCCTCTTCACCTTCTCCATCCATCCATCTTCTCCTTCTCCCCTTCACCACTTCCTCCATCCATATTTTCCTTCATCTTCTCCATCCATCTTCTCCTTTTATTCTCCGTCCATCTTCTTCATCTCCATCCATCCATCTTCTCTTTCTCCCTTTCACCACCTCCTTCATCTTCTCCATCCATATTCTCCTTCTTCTTCTCGGTCCATCTTCTTCATCTCCATCCATCCATCTTTTCTTTCTCCCCTTCATCACGTCCTCCATCCATATTTTCCTTCACCTTCTCCATCCATCTTCTCCGTCCATCTTCTTCATCTCCGTCCATCCATCTTCTCTTTCTCCCCTTCACCACCTCCTCCATCCATATTTTCCTTCCTCTTCTCCGTCCATCTTCTTCATCTCCATCCATCCATCTTCTTCTCTTTCTCCTTCTCTTACTCTTCATCTTCTCCATCCACCCATCTTCTCCTCCTTTTCCCCTTCACCACCTCCTCCATCCATATTTTCCTTTTTCTCCATCCATCTTCTCCGCCTCCTCCTTTTTCTCCTTCTCCCCTTCATCTTCTCCATCTGTCCTTCTTCATCTTCTCCATCCATCCATTCCCTCTTCCTCCTCGTTCTCCTTCTCCCTTTACCTTCTCCATCCATCCTCTCCTTCTCCCCTTCGCCTTCTCCATCCATTTTGTCCTTCCATCTTCTCCATCCATCGTCTCCTTTTTCTGTTTCTTGCCTTCACCTTTTCCATCTGTCCTCCTTCATCTTATCCATCCATCCATCCATCTCCTCCTTCATCTTATCCATCCATCTTCTCCTCCTTTTCTCCTCCTCGTCCTTCTCTCCTTCACCTTCTCCATTCATCTTTTCGGCCCTCTTCTCCTCTTCTCCCTCTTCCTTTCTTCTCCTCCTTCTCCTTCCGTCGTCTTCTCCTTCTCCATCCACCTTCTCTTTCTTCTCCTCCTTCTCCTTATGCCTTGTCCTCCCTCCCTCTTTGGGGTTTTTTTGAGGGGGGGATACGGTGCCACCAGGAGATCCCGCGTGGCGTAGTCAGCTTTGATCTCTCTTGCGGGCAGACGTTCGAAAGAGGTTAACGTGCCGTTGTAAACCTTGCGTTGTCGCTGTGTATTCTCTAGTTCTTCCTACCTTTGGGACTGCTCTCCCTACCATGGAGGAGCTGATGGGCTTTCAACCCTCTCTGGACCACGGTCTGCTTCCTCCTGAAGGAACTCAAGCAGGTGAGCTGAGTGAGGAACGTGCGGACGTTTCGTGACCCAGCTAGGGAACATCATCAGTGCTAGAAGGGAGGGAGGTATGTGGAGAGGAGGAGGAGGAGGAGGAAGGACTGTGGGGTCCTTGGTGATCTCTGAGCTTGGCTTTTCTCCTTGCAGACGTCTCATGACCCAACTAGGGAACAGCATCAGTCCTAGAAGAGGATAGTTGCCAAAAAAAAAAAAGAGAGCAAATCCTAGTTACTTATCTCACTGATAACGTTACCTAGTTGGGTCACAAAATGTCTGTAAGAAAACAACTAAGCTCAGAGGGCACCCAGACCCCACAGAGCCTTTTCCGCTGGATCTCCCAGGATAGAGAGATACAACTGGAGAAGAGCACGGGGGTTGGACTAGGTGACCTCCGAGGTCCCTTCCAACTCTGTCATTCTGTGATTCTGTAAGGGTCTCCTGCTTGAGCAAGGGGTTGGACTAGATGACCTCCCGGGTCCCTTCCCAACTCTACGATTCTGTAAGGGTCTCCTGCTTGAGCGGGAGGTTGGACTAGATGACCTCCGAGGTACCTTCCAAGTCTGTGATTCTGTAAGTGTCTCCTG
>NW_015408530.1:0-2204 GCF_001527695.2 Protobothrops mucrosquamatus
CAGAGTGGGTCTCCTCAGGGTGCCGTCAGCCAGACAGTGCCGGCTGGCGACCCCAAGGGGGAGGGCCTTCTCTGTGGGAGCTCCCACCCTCTGGAACGAACTGCCCCCAGAGATCAGGGTGATCCCTGATCTCCCTTCCTTCCGCCGCGCCCTCAAGACATGGTTGTTCCAGCTAGCGGGACTGGCCTAAGGGATTTTAGAGGGGTTTTAAATTATTTTTAATTGGACATATTTAAATATTTCATTTTAATTAAATTTTTAATTAGGTATAATATGTATATATGTTAGTATTTTATCTAATTTGTCAGCCGCCCTGAGTCCGTAAGGAGAAGGGCGGGATATAAATGCAATTAATAAATAAATAAATAAATAAATAAATAAATAAATATATATATTCAACATCAAAAGGCACAGATCACCAAGACTAAAAATTTATTTAAAACTTAGCTTTTGTCAGTGTCTGCTGACATCGTCAGAGTTTAAGCCAGGATTGAGAAACATGTTCTTATAGTCTCTGCAGAGCCAATCGTTTGGCTAATGAGCTTGTTACGGGTTTATTCAGCTCCCACCCTCCTGTAATCAATTGCTCCATTCTTGTTTCCGTCGGGGTTGTTGACAGCTGTTTAAATTTTGGTGCTCTGTTTCTCTCCACTCGGCCCGCCCCGTGGAGCGTGCATTTTGCCGTGTGCAATCATCTTGCTGCTCGTTTGACATTTCTATGTGCAATTCTGCCGTTTCAGCTGTTCGTTCTTCCTTGTTGTAATCGTCACTATCCATGTTGGTCACAGGCCCTTCCCTGTTGCGCATCGGTGTGATCTGCCTCCTCATTGTTTGTTGTAATGCTGTGTTAATTGGGGAGAAGTTATGATCCCCCGTTCGCCTATTCGTGCCGGAGAGGGTCTGTGGTTGTTTCATCCTTTCAGTTTTCTTGCTTAATGTTTCTTGCCAGCGCAGCATCTGATAATCTGGCAACAGCTCAATATGCCGGTTAATGGAATACTGGTTGGATAGCCATGCCTCTTTTAACAGCCGGCCACCCTTAGTTGCATCATGAGCAATGACTCTGGCCTTCGTGAAATTAAAGGTGTGATTGTACTCCATGGTGTGAGTTCATACCTGGGATCACTGTTTTTGTCATTTGATGGCCAGTTCATGTTCATGAAGCCTTGTTTGAAGGCGTTTCATGGTCTCACCCACATAATTGCATGCACAATTATTACAGTTAATCTGATAAACAACTGATGATATCTTGCTCATGGGTAAGGGTTCTTTGGGGCACATTATTCGTGTACGAAGGGTCTGATTGGGTCTATGCGCCACCTGATGTTGTGTGCTGATAGTATTCATGCCGCTGTCTCTGACACATTGTGAATGTAGGGGAGTGTGGTCCAAGTGGTGGTAGTTGTTCTATCATCTGCAGCACGTAGCGATCGTTGCTGATGGTAACGTCGAATAAAATCAATGGAGTATCCATTCTGTATGCATACTTGATACAGGTGTGCATGATTCTTGGCTTTTTCAGTTGCTGTGCTGCAGTGCGTATTTATTCTGTTGAACAGGGTACGGATACAGCCAATTTTGTGGGTGGTGGGATAGTTACTGTCGCTGTGGAGAATTCGTGTAGGTGGATTTGCGATAAACGCTGGTGATCAGCGTACCATTATACTCATGACATATTAGTATGTCTAGGAAGGGTAAGGTGTTGTTCACTTCTTCCTCTACCGTGAATTGGATGTCGGGGTAGATGGCATTAAACTTTTCCATAAAAGAAACTTTGTCACGGTGCTTGATGACCACAAACATGCCATTCACATACCTGGCCCAAAATTTGGGCTTTTAATCCCTCATTGCTGTAGATTCTAACTTCTGCAGCACCACCTCGGCGATTATTCCCGAAATGGGAGACCCCATAGGCGTGCCCTTGATCTGTTCATATATAGAGCCATTGAACGTGAAGTATGTTTTTAGGCAGAAGTTGAGGAGCTGTATATAATCTTTGGGATTTAGTGAACCAGATGTTTGTGGTTCCTTGTCCTGCAGTAATTCGTTCATGACCGACCTGGCCAGATCCTGGGGAATGGATGTAAACAACGATATCACGTCGAACGACACCATGATCTCGTCATCCTCTATTGTCAGTATCTTCAGCTTTTGTAAAAAGTCCTCAGCCGATCTTATGGTAGTAGAGGTGTTTTTGACCAGGT
>NW_015408531.1:0-2204 GCF_001527695.2 Protobothrops mucrosquamatus
AGGAGATGGATTGTTTAAGTTTAGACTTTGGAGTTAGAGATATTAATATTTGTTTACTTGTATTTGAATATCAGCCTAGGTTGGTTTGGGAAGTCCGGGGGGTGGGGGGATGGGATATAACATTGTGTAATATCTGTGATGTATTTCTTCTTTTTTTATGATAAAAATAAAAATTTTATATTGAAAAAAAAAAAAAAAATCTCCTTATCCCATTATGTGAGATTTAAAGCTCTTCCATTAAATGTCACACAAAGAAAACCATTTTTCAAGTCTAACTCTGGCCTTCCTTTTGTGCCAAACCAGCTTCCATAAAAGAGCTTTTGGATCCTCGGGTGGATCTCCCTTCATTCCTGCATATATCATTTGAATCAAGGGAGACCATCCAATCATCAGCCTATCAAGGAAGCTAGTCCCTTTACAATCGTTAGATTGTTGGCCAAATAGTTTAAGTCTCCATATTTGACTTAATATATTTGTCATGTGTTCAGGCTGGTCTTCTTCTTCTTCTGGTTTCAGCTGATTTAGATGAAAAGTCATGTTCAGTGTTATAGTTGTTTTTGGATCATCTGGATTGTCTAGATTCTCAGTATATTGTGTATATAAGCCCTCTGCAAGTTCCGTCTTAGTATTGCTTTCTTCAGTTTCTCTTGCTTTTGTAGTTGTAGAGTCTTTAAATGAGGTCAAAGTTTGGGTGTCGGAGTTCTGAGTAAATTGTAGCTGACATTCTTTAAAATCCACTTTGTTATTAATTCCTTCTTCTTCTGTTGCTTTTTGGGTTGTAGGTTCATCTATTGTAGTTAAAGCTGCGTTTTGTAGCTTTAAGATGGTGCGTATATCTTTCATTATAGAATTCGTTAGCTTAGTAGCCTCTAAGATTTTTCAAGTATAAGTTGGAAATTAAGCTGTGGCTGGTGTTCCTCCATTTCTGTAATGTTTACAAATAGTCCTTTAGTGGAGGCTATTTTTAATAAAAGTCAATAACTGTCCACCTCCACTATAAAGAGTTATTTTCACCACCCAGCTGTTTCAAGTTCTTATCTTTTTGTTAATGTCAAGGACAAATCTTAGTCTCAGAAGTCTCCCAATCAGAAAATTTTTTTTCACTCTCTGTACCAAATTTTGCCACAAGATGTCCCCAGTAACATACAGAATGGACCTTTTATCTGGTTCAGAGAAGGAAAAAAGAAATATTCCTTTTTTCCCCCCAGCTTAGCAAAGAAACAAAACAATAAGTTTTTGTAGAAATGCAGAACTTTTAGGGAGCCCAGGTATCCAGAGATTACAAATCCAGGTATGTGGTCATTTAGTTTTGTTGTCCTTTTTTTATCCCCTTAGCTTTATATTCCCGGAGTAGGCAAAAGCCGCAGAGTTAAGCTGGGGGGAAAGGGTATTTCCAAGGGCTTTTACAGGAAAATAGTTGGGAAAGAGAAAAGGTAAAATATAGTCTCACCCAACTCCTCCAGTTGCTTTCATCATGGTTGGTAGTGCTTTGGGCTTTCGGCTGGTGCGACTTAATGAGCGGCCATATTAATGACCGCTCTTTTCTTCTTCGGTCCTGAGGAGCTGCCTCGGATCAAACAGAGAGGCTGCCGCCCCTCTGTGATCTAGCAAGGGTCCTCCCCAACGGTGGTCGCCCCTCCAGGGCGACTTTCGACCCTTTCCAGGGTCTCCCGAAGAAGGAAAACCGGACGGCGGGGAGAGCGGTCTCTTCGCACATCCGCTGGAACCGTGATCCGGAACCGGAAGCCAAAACAAAACACTCTTATAAAGCCCTAAATTATTGCCAATTGTAGATTACTAGAATTGCATTTGGAATCTGTATGATGTTAATGAATTGTCAGAGTTTAAGAGGCAATCCTCTTTCAAAACTAATGATTACTATTCATGCTAAGATTACATGATGTGATATTAGAAATAAGATTAAAGGTTAAAATAGGTTAATTGTAGAGGAATCTACAGACTTCAGTAGTATAGCATAATAATGAAAGTAAGATTGATGGCTGACCAACGTCATATTGATTAAATATGCTAAGCATAATCTGAATGTATTTAATAATAATGTGATACTGCTTGATCCTTTGTATATTGTTTAATATTTTTCTTGTATACAAGATATATTTTAGTTGAATTTTAGTCATTTCCACTAATCATTAATATATTTTTTTATAGATTCATAATAGAAATTTATCCTAAAACAATCTGAA
>NW_015408532.1:0-2204 GCF_001527695.2 Protobothrops mucrosquamatus
TGGTACCCAAGGAGAGAATGAGACAGGTTTTCGAGCTCATGAGGTTGCCATAGTGGAGTGGTTTACAAATGGCCAAGAAGCGGTCATAAGCCATCACGGTGTAAAGGAAACATTCTGTACACCCAACCGAGTTCAGAAAGAATACCTGTGAGATGCACCCTGAGAAGGAAATAATCTTTTCCTGCTGGTTGAATCCTGCGGTAACTTTGGGAACCACCACAGCTGAGAAGGCCATATCCAGGACGGAGAGATGACAGAGGAACCAGTACATGGGCTTGTGCAATTGAAGGTTGGTGATCACTGCCAAGATGATCAGAGAATTTCCACAAAGAGTGAGTGCAAACATGATAGAGAAGAAGAGAATCAAGGGGACCTTTAAATCTTCTGTACAAGGAAACCCAGAGAGGATAAATTCATTTGGGGCTGTTTGATTTGGACACTCCATATAGTAGAAGTCTCTTCTTCAAACACCTAATGTCTAGCCTACAAATGCATGGACCAGTAGATCCCTATGGACCAGTCCAGGACCTGTAAAGCAGAAATACTCTTTATATCCCAAAATTCTATGTGATTTAAGGGAAAAAAAGAACTGAAAAGGAGAACCTATTGTAATGTTAAAAGCATTATTTACTCGGCATTTAACCAGTATTTATTTTGTCAGATTTAAATAAAGTTGGGGAAATTAGATTGTAATTCTTTCAAGAATTTCTTTCAGGAATTTTTTCTCTTTGACAGATCTGATGATCAGCTATATCTCATCCTGTCCGAGCCACAAATGGGATACACCTAATTGTTTTTGTCTCATTTACATTTGGTCACATAAAACTACTGATCCTGTTCGACTCTGGAAAATGAACAATGGGAGTTTCCCATTGTTGTCCCACTAGCAAACATTGACCAACAGATTGGGCTGTTGAAAGAAGCAGTATCAACAGCAGGTTAAGAAAAAGTGCCAGAGAGAGACCGGTTTCAAAATGTTTGCAAGATATTCCCCCTGAGAAGAAGCAAAGGCACCAAGCAAAGTTAACAGGAATGTTCTTCTTGACTCATTAACCTGACAGAGAGCAAAAGTATTTATTTGGGGTTGATGGAAGTTCTTTTACATGGGTAGGAGAAATCAGATTGTGCCTATATGTTAGTTAGGAATTGCTTGATAGAAAAAAGATAGGAGTTAAAGTTCCATCAACCTGAGGAAAAACAGAAGCATGGAGTTAAAAACAAATAATCTTTTACCCTGGCGATGGAATTCACACAGTTCTTCCTATATATTAGTTGGAAAAATGTTGATATGAAAATATGAAGGATCAGGATCCAACCCATGTTTTCATCTCGTAAGCACATCTATAGTCCATATCCAAGTTGAAAAATGTCTGCCCTCAAATGACCACATATAAAATAACTTGCATTAGCCTAATATACCTTTTGCTAACTATGTTGAAATTCCAGGAGACTCATAGATCATTACACAACTTGGAAAATAGCATTGCACATAGATTTTGTTCGGCATCGTTTGCCACTTCACAGACCTATTCCAACATTGTATTTTGTACAATGTATGTGTCAGAACCCATATTTTACAGGACCAGGATCCTTCTGTGGTTTAAAAATGTGATAAGTAAATAAATAAATAAAATCTTGGGGAAGGAGTGATTCAATTCATTTCTCTTTTCCAAAAGGCTACGTTTGCTAATGTGAAATTGACTGGAAGGGTAGAAATGACCATATTTCCATTGCTGTTCCTGGAAGATTAGGTGGAAAATCCTGATGGAGTTTTGAATTATTCGCTCGTTAACTTGTAGCCGTGTAACTTTTAATTCTCTTTCTGTTCAGAAGATTCAATGAGCTTTTTCTTGATGGACAGCAATTACTTTTTAGTTGCTCCAAGACGGACTCCTAAACTAAGCATGGAAAGGAAGATGTTTTCTTTCTAAGCTTTATCTGGCATAGTTAATTGCAAAACCCCAACAAATGTAATTGTAGTTTTTTTTTTTTAAAAAAACCCAACAAGATTCCCTCCCATAGACCGGTACGCTCCCACAGAGCGGGCCTCCTCAGGGTGCCGTCGGCCAAGCAATGTAGGCTGGCGACCCCCAGGGGGAGGGCCTTCTCTGTGGGTGCCCCCACCCTCTGGAATGAACTACCCCCCGAGATCCGGATGATTCCGGATCTCCTTACTTTCCGCCGCGCCCTCAAGACATGGTTTT
>NW_015408533.1:0-2204 GCF_001527695.2 Protobothrops mucrosquamatus
TGCTTAACCCTGTATTCAGTTCTGGGAAGTCCGGGGGGGGGGGGGGGGGGATGAAGGAGGGTAGAGATATGTAAAAGTTGGTGTATTAAAATGTTGTAGAGAAATAATGTAAAGTTTTATGAAAAGGAGATGCTCGGCCAGTACCCCCAAACTGCATCCGAAGGATGAGGAAAGGAAGGAGGTGGGATGTGTGGGGTGGTTGGAAGAGAGGAGAGAGGTGTAGGTAGGAGGACAGGAGGGGAAGAGGGAAGTAGGTAGGAAGGGTGAAAGAGAGGGTGGATGCAGGGTGGGGTGGCCTGCGGAGCTGCTCTGAAATTTTTATGTCTGTATTTAATATGATTTTTTAAATTAATGTATACCATATTTGTATTAAGACTTGGGGGGGGTTAGTTGAAAAATTAATAAAAAGTTTTTATTGGAAAAAAAAAGAAGAAAGGGCTGGAATTCATTCCACAAGCCACTAATGGAAATCGGGGACAATTGAATCTATAGGAAATTCTAATAAAATCACAACTGGTATTACAGATTGTACTGTAGAATAGTGCATACCACTGGTGGTACTTTGGCACCTGGCAGGTGGGACGTGTACAACGGGTTGAAAAGCACTGTAAAAAAAGTGTGAAAAAAGTGTAAAAGTATAGCGGGGGATGAATGAGCTGAAGCGGCAGCAGTGATGCCCAGAGCTGTGGGAAAGTCAGCTGGAGCTGCAGTGTCACTGGGGCTCTGCTGAGCACCCAGAATCGGCGCGTGGCTCCAGCTGATTAGCACTTCTGGGAGCAGTGCACAGCCTTGGGGGAAAGAGTCAGCTGGAGCTGCACTGAAGAGAAAAGGAGGAGGATGGGGAGAGAGGAGAGGATATAAAAGGAGGGGGTTTTGGCGGGAAAGGGAGAGAAAAAAAGATGACGGGGAAAGAGAAGGGGACAGAGAAAGAGACGGAGAAGAGGAGAGACTTCTTTGAGACAAGTAGAAGGGGAGAAGGGGATAGAACAGTGCAAAGATTAATATCAGAGAAACAGGCACAAGTTTCCCATTAAAAGTGTAGTAAGTGGGTGTACAGATAGTCCTCAACCTACGACCACAACTGAGCCCAAAATTTATGTTGCTAAGTGAGAAATTTGTTAAATGAGTTTTGTCCCATTTTATGATTTGTCTTGCCACATTTGTTAAGTGAATCACTGCAGTTGTTAAATTAGTAACAAGGTTGTTAAGTGAATCTGGTTTCCCCATTGACTTTGCTTGTCAGAAGGTTGCAAAAGGGGAAACATTGCGACCATCATAAATATGAATCAGTTGCCAAGCATCCAAATGTAAATCACATGACCGTGGAGATGCTGCAACGGTCATAAATGCAAAAAATAGTCATAAGTCACTTTTTTCAGTGCCGTTGTAACTTCAAACAGTCACTAAGCGAAATGTAAGTCGAGGACTACCTGTACTTTTATCACTTTTTTTCTTTTTCTTTCTTTTTTTTGGATCATCAAGTTTTTGACACCTTGCTATGCAACTGGTGGTACTCGAATATTGCCATATCCTAAAAGTGGTACAAATCTGTGAAAAGGTTGAAAAGCCCTTCTGTAGAATACCCATTTGCTTCTTAGCAGTTGCGTGTATCTAAAGCAGGGGTAGTCAACCTTGGCTCTTTTATGACTCGTGGACTTCAACTCCCAGAATTCCTGAGCCAGCTAAGCTGGCTCAGGAATTCTGGGAATTGAAGTCCACGAGTCATAAAAGAGCCAAGGTTGACTACCCCTGGTCTAAAGTCACGATACTAGTTAACATATTTGCATTATGACAGCTCTGTCCCAGTCACAAGGGAGTCCAATGGGGAAATAATTTAGTGGCTAAATTAGTTCTAGCCTTGATGGAACTGCTTGTTTATTATATTTATATTTCAATGGAACTTAAGAGAGTCTAGTTAGTATATGCTTTCTTAATTTACCCCATTTTTATCCCTGGAGTTAGATTTATGTGACAAGTCTACCTCTTTGTCTTCCTGTGTTACTAAACTAAAGGATAAGTGGATCAAGAAGAAAAAGAAGTCTTATTTTTAGATGTCCTAATGCATCTTTGTAAAATAACCTTTCTTTATCGGGCATGTTTTTATATTTATAGAGAACATAAATGCAGCATTTAAAACTTAAGTGGCATGAGGGCTGCGTGTCTTTGGAAGAAAATATCTGGTTTCTACCAGCCCATTCATTAAT
>NW_015408534.1:0-2204 GCF_001527695.2 Protobothrops mucrosquamatus
TTAAAGAAATGAATAAATGAATTATTGGAACATCGGTCTGTAATTTTTGTGTCTGTCCACTGAACTCCTGAAGCAGTGGGTATCACCATACAATTAATTTTGAGGAACATGTGCTTCTTTTGGCCTGTATCCTGTTTGCCATATGGTTGCAGCGTCTGTAGGAAGGTGTGGTAAGAATGACTGTATGAACACAGAGGTACTCCCCTTATGTATTTTTAGGATACCAACCTGAGCTGAATATTTTCCTCTCATTGCCAGTAATTATAGAGAGATGCCCTGGTAAATGAATGCACGACTAGAAGTGACGTTTTGGATAGTGCCCTTTCCATCTAAAGCAGAGGTCCCCAACCTTTTGAGCACCAGGGACCGGTTCCGTGGAGAGAGGTTTTTCTGCGGACTGGGTTGTGTGTGTGGTTTCATGTACTGCCTGCGTCACGTGGATGGGGATTTGTTTGCGTGGACCGGTTTCTGGCATGCCACGGCTCAGTGCCAGTCCACGGACTGGGGGTTGGAGACCCCTGATCTAAAGCAACTTTGGATTGTACAAGTCCCAACATGAACTGGGCCTAACAGTGTTATATAAAAAGAGCTTGGGGAGACCAAAACTCAATGAAGAAATTTTTGCAATATAATCTGGGTCTGTGAAAGAATAGCTTGTATCTTCTTCAACTCCTCCGTGTTGTCTCTCAACCTTCCTATTGTATAGTCTAAAATCACACTATTATGGGTAATCCTTTACTTACAACCATTTGTTTAGTCACTGGTCAAAGTTACAACGGCACTGAAGAAAGTGACTTACAACCAGTCTTCGCACTTACGATCATCGCAGCATGCCCACAATCACACGATGAAAATTCAGATGCTTGTCAACTGGCATGTTGTTTACGACAGTTATAGCGTCCCAGGATCACATGACCACCCTTTGTGACCTTCCCAGAGAGGCACTGGCAAGCGAAGCCAGTGGGGAAAACTGGATTCACTTAACAAATACATGATTCACTCAACAACTGCAATGATTTGCTTGACAACCGTGGGGAAAAAGGTTGTAAATGTGACCCACTTCCATTGTTTAACAATGGAAATTCTGGTCCCAATTGTGGCTGTAAGTTGAAGACTACCTGTACTATGTGACTCATATAAAATAAGCCCTGTTCTCCCTCCAATTCTATCACCGCCCTGTTTATTAATATATCTGGGTATTTTTTCCTCTTGCTGAGCAGAAGAAGATAATGATTATGTTGTGCTGCATCATCCTCATCATTATCCTGGCTTCTACTGTTGGGAGCTTCTTTCTGTGAACACTCCTTCCTTGTTCTTTGCCATTTGTCTCAGGTAAGTTGTATGCAAATACAGAAGCTTAGTGCTATCATCTTAAGCAGGGCAATTCTGATCCTCCAAATTGGGCTTGTGTTAGGCTGTATTTCTATTTTCCACCTAGACTATTACGTGCCTAGTTGTGGTGAAAATGCTTCACCTGATACTTCTCTGCAATAAATAATTGTTTACAGAATTAAGTTTGTGCAATCTAGGCAAGTGGGGTTAAATATCATATTCCTAAACCGAATTAAGTGAAAAGATAAAAGATACTCTAATTAACAGGAGGGAAACTCTTTGCATATTAGGGTAGTTAACTTCCAGGATCTTTATTGGGTAATATGTTCAAACACTACTTACGATCTCTGTATCTTTTCATTTTTCTTTCTCTTTCTTTTCAGGATGGACCTGTAAGATGATTTTGGCCTTTCAGGCTTCCCCAATCCTTTATCTCCTATTCTTCCGCTTTTTGGAGATGTCATAGCCAATGATTAACCTATCAAAATGTCTTAGTTGGTACAAAATGGGGAAAGGTACAAAAAGAGGAAGAAGGAGCCAGAATAGAGCAATGCTTAGAAACTTCAGCTTGGAACGGGGGAGTGAACATTAGAACATAGGGGTCTTTTTTATAACAGTCAAGCAATCTCAACTAACCTAAATCT
Organism: Protobothrops mucrosquamatus; assembly: GCF_001527695.2. Taxonomy (NCBI): domain Eukaryota; kingdom Metazoa; phylum Chordata; class Lepidosauria; order Squamata; family Viperidae; genus Protobothrops; species Protobothrops mucrosquamatus. The sequence continues at coordinate 1,977 of NW_015408534.1, forward strand.
TGATTGACTGGTCAACATTAATACTTAGGTTTTATGGGAATTCATTACCAGTTATGCTGGCTCCTTCTACCCCAGTATAAACTTTTTGGAATTGAAACCGAATTCTTGGGAGATATTTGAAATGATTCTTATGGAAGATGACAATAATCTACATTATTCCCTTGCCTTATCTTTGCTGTCAAAATTTATATGCACCTCCTTGCTTTGAAATGTGAGGTGCTTTCCCTG
>NW_015408535.1:0-2204 GCF_001527695.2 Protobothrops mucrosquamatus
GCTGGCATCCACAGCCACTCGGTCTTGGAAGGGTTGAGTCTGAGTCTGTTCCTCCCCATCCAGACCCTTACGGCCTCCAGGCAACGGGCCATCACGTCAAGGGCATCGTTGGGGTGGCCTGGGGTGGAAATGTACAGCTGCGTGTCATCAGCGTACTGATGGAAGTCCACCCCAAAGCCACGAATGATCTCCCCCAGTGTCCAATATCAAGAATTGCTTGACACTTTTGTTTAATGGAGTGATGACATAATGTCCTGGAATATGTAGTTCTGGGTTTTTTTGCCCCACTTTACCACCATTGTTAAGTGAGTTGCTGCGGTTGCTCAGCTAGGGACACGGTTGTTAAGTGAATTTGGCTTCCCCCGTTGACTTTGCTGGTGAGAAGTTCGCAAAAGGGGGTCACGTGACCCTGGGACGCGGCGACCGTCATAAATAGGAGTCAGTTGCCAAGTGTCTGAATTTGGATCATGCGATCACGGGGGAGGCTGCAACGTAAGTGTGAAAAACGGTCCTAAAGTCCCTTTTTTTCAGTGCGATCGTAACTTTGAGCGATCACGAAGCAAACCGTCGTAAGTCGAGGACTCCCAGATTCTCAAAGTAAATCTCCCTTGCTGGATAAGGTAGACATGTAGCCATATGGAAGTGGATTCTTGATCTTCTTGTTAATTTGCTTCTTTGATGATTTTTTTTTCCCATCACAAAAACAATACAATGATACGCCACACTTGGGAATAATAATAATAATAATAATAATAATAATAATAATAATAATAATAATAATAATAATAATAATAATAATAATAATAATAATAATAATAATAATAATAATAATAATATCGCACACACTGACTACAAGCAGCAGCATGACAAAGTAGCAACAATGGTGCATTGGAAGATCTGCAAGAAATATCATTTGCCTGTAAGCAAGAACTGATGGGATCATAAAATAGAGAAAATCATAGAAAACGATAAAATTAAACTGCTCTGGGACTTCAGAATTCAAACAGACAAGCACCTGCAACATAACACCCCAGACTTAACAATTGTCGATAAGAAAGACAAAAAAGTCTGGATAGTGGACGTGCCTGGAGACAGCAGAATAGATGAGAAAGAACTGGAGAAGGTAACAAAATACAGAGACCTACAAATAGAAATAGAATGACTGTGGCAAAGGCAAGCAAGGGTAGTACCAATAGTAATAGGCGCCTTGGGTGCAATCCCAAAACAACTGGAGCACCACTTGAACACCATCGTTGGCATTGACAAATTTGCTATTAGTCAATTGCAAAAGGCGGCCTTACTAGGAACCGCTTCCATCCTGCGCCGAGATCTGTAATACCATCCAACATCCACATCTGCCTATCCCAGGTCCTTGGGAAGGACTCGATAGGTAGACAAAAATGCCAAATCCAGTCTGAACATCTGGCTGACTGTGCGATGATTAATAATAATAATAATAATAATAATAATAATAATAATAATAATAATAATAATAATAATAATAATAATAATAATAATAATAATAATAATGTTGGAAGGGACCTTGGAGGTCTTCTAGTCCAACCCCCTGCTCAGGCAGGAAACCCTATACCAGTGATGGCAAACCTTTTAGAGACCGAGTGCCCAAACTGCAACCCAAAACCCACTTATGCATCATTGGGTGCCGGGTGGGTGTGGCCCATTGGGTGGGTGTGGTTCATTAGGTGGGCGTGGCCCATTGGGTGGGCGTGGCTGCGGTGGTAACGGCAGACTGGGTGGGACTAAAAAGTTCAATCAATCAATTCCAACTTTGCAAGATCTTTTTTTTCCCGCGAGAAGTTGAAATTGACTGATTGATTGAACTTTTTTTTTTGTACACGGCGGGGGAGGCCTAAAGCAAAAAGGTTTTATAAAACCCAGCTGAAGGTCGAGGACTGGGGCGACGGCGCGTGTGCCCACAGAGAGGGCTCTGAGTGCCGCCTCTGGCACCCGTGCCATAGGTTCGCCACCACTGTTTTAGAGACTGAGTGCCCAAACTGCAACCCCAAACCCACTTATGCATCGTCGAGTGTCGGGTGGGTGTGGCCAATTGGATGGGCGTGGCTGAGGTGATAACGGCAGACTGGGTGGGACTAAAAAGTTCAACCAATCAATTCCAACTTTGCAAGATCTTTTTTTTCCCGCGAGAAGTTGAAATTGACTGATTGAACCTTTTTTTTTTTTTT
>NW_015408536.1:0-2204 GCF_001527695.2 Protobothrops mucrosquamatus
AGAGAGAGAGACAGAGACAGAGAGAGAGAGAGACAGAGACAGAGACAGAGACAGAGAGATAGAGACAGAGAGAGACAGAGACAGAGAGAGAGAGAGACAGACAGAGACAGAGACAGAGACAGAGACAGAGACAGAGAGACAGAGAGAGACAGAGACAGAGAGACAGAGATATAGATAGATATAGATAGATAGAGATAGATAGATAGATAGATAGATAGATAGAGAGAGAGAGAGAGAGAGAGAGAGAGAGAGAGAGACAGAGACAGAGAGAGACAGAGACAGAGACAGAGAGAGAGAGAGAGAAAGAGAGAGAGAGACAGAGACAGAGAGAGACAGAGAGAGACAGAGAGAGACAGAGAGTTTTGGCTGAGTGCCTAGGATGAAATGAACTTTCCCCTACAATTATCGTGCCAAAACTTCATGCACAATGTTGCTCTATCAATTTCTTGTCTACTTGACTGGTTGTTGTTTTTGTTTTGTTTTGTTTTTTAAAAAAGAAAAGAAACCACAGCATTGGTTCAGACCACATTACGGTGCAGGGACATTATCTTTGATTTGCAAAAACACACCCACCGACGTACTGAATGTTCTCTTCCTAGTAATTGAACATCCTGTGAAATTTTCACCAGGGCTTTCTAGAATCAGATTCTATTTCCTCTTTCCGTGTTCTTCCCTGCCCCCAAGTTCAGATCTCCTTTCCAGCAATGTCAAAAGTCTCCTGAGTTGCCCTTTGCTGACACCTGTTGATCGACTTGATGGGCCATTGGAGAGAAAGTGTGTCACTTAGTGGAAATGAATAAATAAAACCTGGCCTCTGCTGGTCCTGGGGGTATGTTCTTCTTAGCAGTGAGGTCTCCATCAGGTGCAGGTACAGAATCCCAAGGACTGTGGTGCTGGGTGTTCTTTTGTAGCATGTATTTATTTTGTAGAAAAATAGAACACTTTGGAAGAAACAGGAATGTTTCCCATGCATCTTTGAGTGAGAACTTGGGACCATCACTGTTGTTGTTTTTATTTCTGTTTTCTTGTCTCCCCATTATCAACTTGACTGAGAAAGATGATCAGGGGTCTGGAGGCTAAATCATGTGATGAATAGGAGGTTTTCAAAAAGAGATTGGACAGCCATTTGTCTGGGATGGTATAAGGCAGGGGTAGGCAACCTTGGCTCTTTTATGACTCGTGGATTTCAACTCCCAGAATTCCTGAGCCAGCCTGGCTGGCTCAGGAATTCTGGGAGTTGAAGTCCATGAGTCATAAAAGAGCCAAGGTTGCCTATCCCCTGGTATAAGGACTCCTGTCTTAAGCAGGGGGTTGGACTAGAACAGGGCTTTTCAATCAGTGGTACGGGTACCACCTGTGGTACATTGGCACCTGGCAGGTGGTACGTGAGCATCCTAGACAGAGGATGTACATCTCCACCCCAGACCACCCCAACGATGCCGCGGAAGTGATGTCCCGGTGCCTGGAGGCTGTGCGAGTCTGGATGGGGAGGAACAGGCTTCGTCTCAACCCGTCCAAGACTGAGTGGCTGTGGTTTCCGGCGTCACGTCATAGCCAGTTGGTTCCATCTCTGGCTATTGGGGGTGAGTCATTAGCCCCCGCGGAGAGGGCTCGCAACCTGGGCGTCCTCCTGGATGCTCGGCTGTGTTTAGACGATCATGTGACGGCCGTGGCCAGGGGGGCTTTTCATCAGGCTCGCCTGATACGCCAGTTGCGCCCCTTTCTGGATCGGGATGCCCTACGCACAGTCACTCAAGCCCTCGTTGTTTCCCGCCTGGACTATTGCAATGCTCTCTACATGGGGCTCCCCTTGAGGTGCACCCGGAAGCTCCAGCTAGTTCAGAATGCGGCTGCACGGGGGATTTTGGGGGCCTCTAGATGCTCCCATGTAATACCTCTCCTGCGCGAGCTGCACTGGCTGCCGGTGGTCTTCCAGGTGCGCTTCAAGGTGTTAGTAACAACTTTTAAAGCGCTCCATGGCAATGGACCTAGGTATTTGCAAGATCGCCTCCTACCAAACACCTCCCTTCGACCAGTCCGCTCCCACAGAGAGGGCCTCCTTAGAGTGCCGTCAGCCAGACAATGCCGGCTGGCGACCCCCAGGGGGAGAGCCTTCTCTGTGGCAGCTCCTGCCCTCTGGAATGACCTACCCCCCGACCTACGTACAGTTGCGGACCTGCGCCTTTTTCGCCGAGCCCTGAAGG
>NW_015408537.1:0-2204 GCF_001527695.2 Protobothrops mucrosquamatus
TTTTTAAATTTAGAAATGTATAGCAAAAAGATAATTAGAATGTTGATTTTGGAAAGCTTTTAAATGGACCAAGAAGCCAGATTTATTGGAAATTAGATTCTAAAATATTTACAAGAATATTTCCTGTAATGTGTTTAAATCTTATTAAAAATATATGAAGATTTTGAATTTAAGTGTTAAAGAAATTCCTCTGGGAAAACGTGCTGGATGATAAAAAAAAAAATGTGATAAGAGGAGGCCTTAAAAGTTGGTTACTAGTGGCTACCAGAAAGAATTAAAGATTATATAATCAAAGGAGAAAACCCCCTAATATAGCATTGAAAAAACTATTTTAACTCTGGAAGAATTCAAGGATATTTGGCAACAACGTACCCAGAACTTTCTATTTAGACTTTTTTACATCATAAAAATGGGCTTAAAAGAAGAGATAGAAGAGAATATCATTGAAAATCAGACTATTTGGGATATGGTTTTAAAATTGATAGGATACAACAATGATATTGACAAATGAAACAGGCTGAGGTTTTAATAGTTAAAAGGGACACACAAGTAATAAGCCAGAAGAGTGACTTGGACAATTTTCTTACTTTGGATTTACAAAAGAGACATGCTTATGAAAAAATTCTTGAGAAAAGTTAAAGAGAGAAAGAAAAGAAATCAGCTTTTGGGACATTCCTTAAAAGAACTAAACATAAAGATCTTAAAAGAAAAACGTAGGTTTACAAAGTTGACTTATTCAATCAAAGTTAAAATGTATATGATTTTTTTCCCTAACAGTTTTAATTAGTTTTCTTGACTAGGAGTGAATGATGAAGCTTTAAAGATTTGTTTATCAATAACAAATGGGAAGAAAATAATTTTTGTTACATTTTCAGTAAAAGTGATAAGTTATGGTATTAAAATTGAGAGAAGATAAAAACAAAATGATAAGAAATTAATTTGAGACATCGTTTGAAGGGATTAAAGATTATAATTTTAAATATGCTGTTGTTGCTTCTGATAGCTCCTAATGGAATTTGTGTTAAGTTTGAATTATGAGTTTTAAAATATTTGTTTATAGATATAAGACATGGGAAGAACAGTTTTTTCCCCTTGGCATCTTTAATGAAAATGACAGAATATTATGTAAAAGAAAGAAATATATTTGTTTTACTTGTTTAAAGTTTTGGTAGTTCTTAATGGATCTCTGCTAAATTTATATGACAAGGCTCTATTATTTGCTAAAAGACAAAAGATAAAATATGGGATAAAGAGATTTTGGGTTGAAGTATTAGACAAGGTGGATTGTTGTACCTGATTTAATGAAAAGAGAAGTAATTTTTTATAGTTTTCTTCCTTTTTATATATTATTTTTCCCTTTCCCTCTTTCCCTTCCCTTTTTTCTTTTTGCACTTTGTAATTTTTCTTTTTTATAGTTCTTTTAATTTGTTAGTCTTTTATCTTTGTATTTTTAAACTTCAATAAAAAATATTGTTAAAAATAACATGACACTTAATTTAAGTTTCATAATTTGAAACTTTTAAATTCTTGCCACTCCATAATCAGAAAGGACACAATATATCCAAATAGTAGCAAATGATAAGTTTTTGACTTAAAAGTTATTTCAGCAGGTATTTTCATTAATAAATAAATGTAATGAATATTGATCATAGATTATTCAATTAGAATTAAATATTGGGAATACATATAATTAGAAAGGAGCGACGTGCATATTTTAACACGTTTGTAGTGGTAATGGAAACAATCATATCTCTATAATATATAAAGTTGATTTAAATGTTTAATATCTACCATTTTTCCTGAAATGATTTAGCTTTTTAAAATGTGCTCACAAAGGAAACACACCACATTTTGTGGTTGGTAAAAGAGAAGTAATAATGGTATTCTTGATGCCATAATTTGTTCCATTTCAAGAATGATCAAATAATGATAACTTGGAATTAATTCAGAAAACCTCTAATTTCTGGGAAGAAAGCAATTTATAAATATAGCAAACGTAGTGATGTTTCTCCAGCACTGAGATGGAGACTCCACCATTGGGTAGTAGACTGTATTCCTGCCCAATCAGATCAAGTCAGCCAAAGTTGCCACGCCCGTCCTGGACCGTTGGTCTCCAGTCTTTGACTTGATCTTGCCCAGGACAGACGTTGCAAGTTTGGCTCTAGGCAGGTACAGTCATTGGTGGTTTTCCATTCCCTTTCCCA